>NC_135972.1:1005214-1035194 GCF_053455715.1 Rhinoraja longicauda | reverse complement strand
CTCCCCCTCTATCCCTCTCCCCCCTATCCCTCTCCCCCTCTCCCCCTCTATCCCTCTCCCCCTCTATCCCTCTCCCCCTCTATCCCTCTCCCCCTCTATCCCTCTCCCCCTCTCCCCATCCCTCTCTCCCCCTCACCACCCCTAACCCAACCCTTTCCAATCTCCCTCACCCTCAACCACCTCTCGCTGCACTCACTTGCTGCAGCGTCCACACCCACCGCCCCCCCTCTCACCGCCCCCCCTCTCTCACCGCCCCCCCTCCACCACAGACCCCCTGCTCCCTCCACCGCAGGCCCTGTGGGCAGTGTGGCGCTCCTCACCCTTCACTCACCCACTCACCTGCCCGCCCACTCACTCACCCTCTATCCCATCCCTCTCCACCTCTAACACAACTCCCCCCCCCAACCCATCCCTTTCCAACCCCTCTCATCCTCCACCACCACTCACCCTCTATCCCATCCCTCTCCATCTCTAACACATCCCTTTCCAACCCCTCTCCCCACCCCTCTCTTCCCCTCACCACCCCTAACCCAACCCTCTCCAACCTCGTCATCCTCCACCCCTCACCGCATCCTTCCCCACCGCTCCCGCTCTCTCTCCACCACCCCCCAGCCATCACTCCATCCCTCACCCTCTCCTGCTCCACCCCTACCCCTCACCCATCCCACCCTACCCCATCCCTCTCCTCCCCGACCCCTCTTGCCCATCATACTCCCCATCCCTACCCCTCACCTACCACACTCCACCCCCCTCAGCCATCTCTCCTTCACCCATCCAACCCCCTACCCATCTCCCCATCACACCATTCCCTCACCCCCATCACACTCCACCCCTCACCTCCACAATTCCTGGTCTAACTCTCCAGAAGGCTGTGGAGGCCGCCAATGGATGTATTTAAGGCAGCGATAGATGGATTCTTGTATAAGAAGGAACTGCAGATGCTGGTTTAAACCGTAGATACAAAAAGTTGGAGTAACTCAGCAGGACAGGCAGCATCTCTGGAGAGAAGGAACGCGTGATGTTTCGGGTCGAGACCCTTCTTCAGATTAGTTCGGATGGCTGGGGTTGTGGGGAGAAGGCAGGGGAATAGGGTTAGGAGGGGGAGATAGATCAGCCGTGATTGAATGGCACAGTAGATGATGGGCTGAATGGCCTAATTCTACTCCATTGACTTATGAACTTATATCAATTATAGGGCCATCAACACGACTACACACAACAGTACAGCACATAAACAGACGCTTCGGCCCACAATGTTTGATCCAAACATGAATCCAAGACCAACTCTTCTTCTACCTAATCCTCGGGCACCAGTATAGGGTTATGGTTGAAATGAAGGAGCTAGCTTCAACTAACTCCTTGTTAATTATACAGATGGAGCTCTGATTTGTTTTAGCTGCTCGAATAGAACAGAATAGCACAAGAACAGGCCTTTCGACCCACCATGTGTGTGCTGAACATGATGCCAAGTCCATCACTTATCTGCCTGCACGTGATCCATATTCATCTATCTAAAGGCCCCTTAAACACTACTATTGTACCTGCCTTCACCACTAACCCTGCAGCACGTTCCAGGCATCCACCACCCTCTGAAAACAAAACCTGCCCCTCTAGCTTCACAGCTATTGCCTGCAGTGTTGGACATTTCCACCCTGGGCAAAACAATCTGACTGTCTACCATATCCATTGCTCTCATGATTTTATATACATCTATCAAGTCTCACCTTTAATCTTCAGCTAACTAGGTTGAAATCAGTTAACAGCGTAGATTAGAAAACAAACCTGGAACCTTCCTGGGTAGTTATTTTATGCAAGTAATACATATTTGACGGTAGACACAAAATGCTGGAGTAACTCAGCGGGTCGGGCAGCATCTCTGGAAAGAAGGAATGGGTGACGTTTCGGGGCGGGTTGCCCCACCCCCTCCCCTGACATCAGTCTGAATAGAAGGGTCTCGACCCGAAATTGTGCAGTTTTGTTTTCCAAATTTGAGGAAGGACGTTCTTGCTATTGAGGGCGTGCAGCGTAAGTTCACTAGGTTAATTCCCGGAATGGCGGAACTGTCGTATGTTGAAAGACTGGAGCGACTAGGCTTGTATACACTGGAATTTAGAAGGATGAGAGGGGATCTTATCGAAACGTATAAGATTATTAAGGGATTGGGCACACTAGAGGCAGGAAACGCTCCCAATGTTGGGGGAGTCCAGAACCAGGGGCCACCATTTAAGAATAAGGTTTAGAACGGAGATGAGGAAAAGCTTTTCACTCAGAGTTGTAAATCTGTGGAATTCTCTGCCTTAGAAGGCAGTGGAGGCCAATTCTCTGGATGCTTTCAAGAGAGAGCTAGATAGAACTCTTAATGGAGACAGAGGGTATGGTGAGAGGGCAGGAACGGGGTACTGATTGGGAATTATCAGCCATGATCGCATTGAATGGCGGTGCTGGCTCGAAGGGCCGAATGGCCTACTCCTGCACCTATTGTCTATTGTTTTTAGTAACATGATCTGATTTCTATTTCTGGCATTTTCTATTGCTATTTTAAATGTTATTAGATTACTATTATTGATACCTTATGCACAATTTAGTACACATGCTTTCCTGGATTGCGTGACTCAGCTGCCTGCGATTGGACTCACTGAAAGTCTCTTCAAAATCACCCGTATTTAATGGGTGGTAGTTGGTATTTAGGTTTAATATTGCCAGGTGTACCAAAGTACAGTGAATAGCTCTGATTAGCATGATATCTAAACAGGTCAGATAATTCCATACATAAATACCATCAAGTCAAACTTAAGTACAATAGGTAGAGCAAAGAGAAAGATACAGATTGCAGAATATAGTTCTCAGCATTGTAGCAGTTTTGGCTTTTACATGACATGGCTTTGGCATGGAGACCGTTCGTCTAAAGGCGAGGACTAATTTTAAAATAAGGTGTGCTGTAGAACTGACCTGACATCAGTCTGAAGAAGGGTCTCGACCCAAAACGTCACCCATTCCTTCTCTCCTGAGATGCTGCCTGACCTGCTGAGTTACTCCAGCATTTTGTGAAATAAATACCTTCAATTTGTACCAGCATCTGCAGTTATTTTTTTACACTTATTTCGGAATAGGGTGTGTTCCCTGAAAGACAATAGGAAACATGCAGAAATTGTGTGAAGGAGGCTGCTTGGTCTATTGCGTCTGTGCTGACTGACGAAGGGCAAGCTTGTTTAATCCCATCTTCCAGCACCAGGTCCATACCCCTGCAGGTCACGGCTCCTCAGTTGCACATCCAAACGCGATGAGAGTTTCTGCCTTCACCATCCTTCACTACAGTAGGGTTTGGACTGCCACCAGCCCTGAAGGAAGCGTGTACTGACTCCAATGTAAGAACACAAGACTTCAGAAGCAGGCCATCAGACCTTTCAAGCCTGTTTGCTATTTAATATGACCATGGTTGATCTATGCTGACTTCAACTCCTCGAAAGCCAGAAGTCAAGTGTTTAATTGTCACCTGTAAATGGGATAGGAATAATTAAATTCTTACTTGCAGTAGGTCTACGGGCACATTAACTCGTCCCATTTGCCCGCAATTGGGCCATATCCCACAAATACCTGCACACCATCACTTTGTTGAGCCGAAGAATACCTTTCTGTTCTGTATGACTCGATGAAAAATATGTACCAGCTTCAAAAGATTTTACACTATGGCCTGTTTTCATCACTGAAGGATAAGAAAAATGTCCTTTTAAATTAAAAAATGGCATAATCCGCAAGTTTTACAATAAGATAACTAAGATGCAAAAAGATAAACAGATCTAATCCGCATTATATGCCCTTAGTTTATTGTTAATAGTTATCCAATAACTATTAAAATTTTTAGAAATCAAACTTCCAATTTAACAATGCACCGTGGAACTAACCCACACAAGTCTCAAGAGGGGTCTTGACTTGAAATATCACCTATCCATGTTCTCCTGCGATGCTGCCTGACTTGCTGAGTTACTCCAGCACTGTGCCTTGTTTTGTAAACCAGCATCTGCAGTTCCTTGCGTCCACATAAGTTTCTGATATTCTTTAAAGACTGTGATGTCTGTTAACTCAAATTGTGTAAAACAGGTTTCCATGACCTTCATTTTGACTTCAGAAATAAAGTTCTCTTGTTTCAGATGCTCGACCAGCGTTTCCATCCTCTTCAGGTCAGTGGCAGTCCTCTCTTCCTGTTGCTGCAGTCTCTTTATCTTCTTCTGTAACCTGGAAAGCTTTCCCCACAGCTGGGCCTTGACAGTATCCTGCCTACAATATGAATGTTCCACCTGTAGAAGCCCAGTGGCTACAGACTGTTCATGGTTCAGCAGCTGGTTCATTCCAACCTCTTGTATCATTGTGAAGGGTTGATTTGGTGTGCGTCGTACAGCAGGTTGTGAATTTCCACTGGCCGCTGGCGCTGGTGATTTCCAAGTGCTCTTTGGATTGTCCAACAGTAAGCGATAGTTCTGGTCTTTCCCCGCTTATTTCACCTGTGGCAGTGGGGCGAAACGTTTCCGCTCTTGCTTCTGATGTCCCCTCGGACAAAACATTTTTCTTGCGATAATGTCGGGAATTTGGCTTCTTATTCTGAAAGATAATTTTGATTTGATGAGTTGCACTATTGTGTGCTGCTTAAACTTGTAACTTTTCAAACGCGGGCGTAATCTTACCTGCGGATGAGATGGAAATGAAAAAATGGTGAGTGTCACACACGACTTCAAACAGCGGGTCCCCCAACGCCATTCGATTGAATCTGCAGTAAAGTGTTCACAGCGGATGCCTTGGTGCTTCGACGGCAACCAGCTCTCTCTCTTCATATTTTTGATCCATTTGTGAAGTCTTTCTTTGTTTTGGAATGGAAACCTTTTCAAAGAGAAGATATAATATGCTAGACAGGTAACCAATTCAGCCGAGCGTATTGTGACCGTTTCTTAGCAGCGTTGCAACAGTGCCTAAACCTAAATAAAAGAATGTGATTAACTGCTACATTCTTTTATTTAGGTTTAGGTTAATTATCATCGAGGTACAGTGAAAATGTTGGTTTCGCGTGTTCTTCAAACAGATCAGATATACAGCATATAAAAACAATCAAGCCAAATTCAAGTACAAAAGGTAGAGCAAAAGGGGAAGATACAGAGTGCAGAATATAGTTCTCAGCGTTGTGGTGCACCACTTCCTGAGACAAAGTCCAATGTCCGCAATGGGGTAGAGGTGAATGGGACAGTACTCTAATTTATGTTCAGAACGTTCAGAAGCCTGATAACCGAGGGGAAGAAGCTGTTCCTGAGTCTGCACCTTTCTGCCTATAGCGCTCCAACAACAGCCTCTCCTGCTCTTCCCCCAAATGCCATCCCTTTTAATGTCATTTGCAATACTCAGTAATAAATGAATGGTATAATTCGGTCACCAATAATTTGATGAACTGTACTTTCAGAGTGTGTTCGCTGACTCACTGTCAGCAATGCCACACTATGTGATAATATTTTAGATTTGAAAAGCAGTCCCACAGGTGGGAAAATATAAAAAAAAGTTGATGGTTTACCAGAATGCTGCCTGGATTAGCAGATGATATCTATAAGCAGAGGTTCGTAAATTCATTCACTAATGGAGGATGTTATTTAGCTGATGGGTGGCATTGTGTTCATATGGTCATAAGGAATAGTAGAATTGGGCCATTCGGCCCATCAAGTCTACCCCGCCATTCAATCATGGCTGATCTATCTCTCCCTCCTAACCCCATTCTCCTGCCTTCTCCCCATAACCCCTGACACCCGCACTAATCACAGGTTGGACAAATTTTGGTTTGCTTTCTCCGGGGGTTGCAGAGACCCGATAGAAGTATGTATATAAAATTATGAGAGGCATAGATAGGGTAGACAGTCAGAACCTTTTTACCAGGGTGGGAATATCAAAGACTAGAGGGCATAGCTTTAAAGTGAGAGAGGCAAAGTTTAATGGAGATCTGTGGGGCAAGTTGTTTACACAGAGCATGGATGGGTGCCTGGAACACGCTGCCAGGGGTGGTGGTGGAGATACAATAGTGGCATTTCAGAGAGAATGGAGGGATATGGATCACGGAAGAGATTAGTTTAATGGACAAGTTAACCATTAGCCAGGTCAATAGCCCCCTGATGCAGTCAATACCCCCTAAATGTGCCTAATATTTGACATTGCTAATACCCCCCGATGTGGCTAATCCCCACTGTCTGGCTAATACCCCTGATGAGCGTTTGATGGCACTGGGCCTGTACTTGCTGGAGTTTAGAAAGGTGAGGGGGACCTCATTGAATGTTACAGAATGATGAAAGACATAGATAGAGTGGATGTGGAGAGAATGTTTCCACTGGTGGGAGAGTCTAGGACTAGAGGTCACAGCCTCAGAATTAAAGGAAGTTCCTTCAGAAAGGAGATGAGAAATGTCTTTAGCCAGAGGGTGGTGAATCTGTGGAATTCTTTGTGGAGGCCAAGTCAGTGGATATATTTAAGGCAGAGATGAATAGATTGTTGATTAGTGCGGGTGTCAGGGGTTATGGGGTCAGAAGGCAGGAGAATGGGGTTAGGAGGGAGAGATAGATCAGCCATGACTGAATGGCGGGGTAGACTTGATGGGCCGAATGGCCTAATTCTGCTCCTATCACTTGTGAATGAACGAACTCCTGCTTACAGATAATGCAGGCAGCATTTTGCTAAACCGTCAACTTGTTTGTATATTTTCCCACTGGCTGTGGGCTGCTTTTCCACCTTTGTAATGGCCTGATTCCACTACTATCACCTGTGAGCTTGTGCCCCCTGCCCTGCCCCTGCCCCCTGGCACGGCCAATGCCCCCCAGCACGGCCAATGCCCCCCGGCCCCGGCACGGCCAATGCCCCCTGGCCCCGGCACGGTCAATGCCCCCTGGCACGGCCAATGCCCCCTGGCCCCGGCACGGCCAATGCCCCCCGGCACAGCCAATGCCCCCTGGCACAGTCAATGCCCCCTGCCACGGCCAATGCCCCCCGGCACGGCCAATGCCCCCTGGCCCCGGCACGGTCAATGCCCCCCGGCACGGTCAATGCCCCCTGGCACGGCCAATGCCCCCTGGCCCCGGCACGGTCAATGCCCCCTGGCACGGCCAATGCCCCCTGGCCCCGGCACGGCCAATGCCCCCCGGCACAGCCAATGCCCCCTGGCACAGTCAATGCCCCCTGCCACGGCCAATGCCCCCCGGCACGGCCAATGCCCCCTGGCCCCGGCACGGTCAATGCCCCCCGGCACGGCCAATGCCCCCTGGCCGCGGCACGGTCAATGCCCCCTGGCCCCGGCACGGTCAATGCCCCCTGCCACGGCCAATGCCCCCTGGCATGGCCAATGCCCCTGGCACAGTCAATGCCCCCTGCCACGGTCTATGCCCCCTGGCACGGCCAATGCCCCCTGGCACAGTCAATGCCCCCTGCCACGGTCAATGCCCCCTGGCCCCTGGCACGGCCAATGCCCCCTGGCACAGTCAATGCCCCCTGCCACGGTCAATGCCCCCCGGCCCCGGCACGGTCAATGCCCCCTGGCACAGTCAATGCCCCCTGCCAAGGTCAATGCCCCCCGGCACGGCCAATGCCCCCTGGCCCCGGCACGGCCAATGCCCCCTGGCACAGTCAATGCCCCCTGGCACAGTCAATGCCCCCCGGCCCCGGCACGGCCAATGCCCCCCGGCCCCGGCACGGCCAATGCCCCCCGGCCCAGGCACGGCCAATGCCCCCCGGCATGGCCAATGCCCCCTGGCCCCGGCACGGTCAATGCCCCCCGGCCCTGCCACGGTCAATGCCCCCCGGCACGGCCAATGCCCCCTGGCCCCGGCACGGCCAATGCCCCCCGGCACGGCCAATGCCCCCTGGCCCCGGCACGGTCAATGCCCCCCGGCACGGCCAATGCCCCCTGGCCCCGGCACGGTCAATGCCCCCCGGCACGGCCAATGCCCCCTGGCCCCGGCACGGCCAATGCCCCCCGGCACGGCCAATGCCCCCCGGCACGGTCAATGCCCCCCGGCCCTGCCACGGTCAATGCCCCCCGGCACGGCCAATGCCCCCTGGCCCCGGCACGGTCAATGCCCCCCGGCACGGCCAATGCCCCCCGGCACGGCCAATGCCCCCTGGCCCCGGCCAATGCCCCCCGGCCCTGCCACGGTCAATGCCCCCTGGCACAGTCAATGCCCCCCGGCCCCGGCACGGTCAATGCCCCCCGGCACGGCCAATGCCCCCCGGCACGGCCAATGCCCCCTGGCCCCAGCACGGCCAATGCCCCCCGGCACGGCCAATGCCCCCCGGCACGGTCAATGCCCCCCTGGCCCCGGCACGGTCAATGCCCCCTGCCACGGTCAATGCCCCCAGGCACGGCCAATGCCCCCTGGCACGGTCAATGCCCCCCGGCACGGTCAATGCCCCCTGCCACGGTCAATGCCCCCTGCCACGGTCAATGCCCCCCGGCCCCGGCACGGCCAATGCCCCCTCCTGTAGTCACCCCCTGGCCCGGGGTAGACGATCCATGCCCCCGAGGGACAGCTAGCTGCCTGCCGGGCGAGGGGGGGGGGGGGGGGAGGGTGCGGTACTCACGGGTGGCAGCCGAGCGTGCGGTACGTCACCGGGTGTGGGTCTCAGGCGGGGGCGGGGTCAGTGGGTGGGTGCGCGTGGAGGGGGGGGGTGCGCGTGGAGGGGGGGGGGCGGTGGGTGCTGGGTCGCGTGGGGGCGGGGCGGTGGGTGAGGGTGGGTGGTGCTGGATGCGGGGCCTGAGTGCGCAGGCGCGGGGCATGGCGGTGCAGCCGCAGCGCGCATGCGCCGTACACGTCATCACGGCGCGGGTGACGTATGCGGGGCGCGGCCGCCCAATCACAGACTGCTCCGTGGAGGAGCGGGGAGTGAGTGAGTGAGGGAGCGCCGCGCGGACGGCAGTGGCGGGAAGGTGAGGCCGGCCCCGATCCCCAGCTACCGCCGTGTGTGTGTGGGTGTGAGAGGGAGCGCCCCGTGTGTGGGGGAGCGCCCCGTGTGTGAGGGAGCGCCCCGTGTGTGTGTGTGAGGGAGCGCCCCGTGTGTGTGTGTGAGGGAGCGCCCCGTGTGTGGGTGAGGGAGGGAGCGCCCCGTGTGTGGGTGAGGGAGCGCCCCGTGTGTGAGGGAGCGCCCCGTGTGTGTGGGTGAGGGAGCGCCCCGTGTGTGAGGGAGCGCCCCGTGTGTGTGGGTGAGGGAGCGCCCCGTGTGTGTGTGTGAGGGAGCGCCCCGTGTGTGTGTGAGAGGGAGCGCCCCGTGTGTGAGGGAGCGCCCCGTGTGTGTGGGTGAGGGAGCGCCCCGTGTGTGTGTGGGTGAGGGAGCGCCCCGTGTGTGTGTGTGAGAGGGAGCGCCCCGTGTGTGAGGGAGCGCCCCGTGTGTGAGGGAGCGCCCCGTGTGTGTGTGTGGGGGAGCGCCCCGTGTGTGTGTGGGTGAGGGAGCGCCCCGTGTGTGAGGGAGCGCCCCGTGTGTGTGGGTGAGGGAGCGCCCCGTGTGTGGGGGTGAGGGAGCGCCCCGTGTGTGGGGGTGAGGGAGCGCCCCGTGTGTGGGGGTGAGGGAGCACCCCGTGTGTGGGGGAGCGCCCCGTGTGTGGGGGAGCGCCCCGTGTGTGAGGGAGCGCCCCGTGTGTGTGTGTGGGTGAGGGAGCGCCCCGTGTGTGTGTGTGAGAGGGAGCGCCCCGTGTGTGAGGGAGCGCCCCGTGTGTGAGGGAGCGCCCCGTGTGTGAGGGAGCGCCCCGTGTGTGTGTGTGGGGGAGCGCCCCGTGTGTGTGTGTGTGAGGGAGCGCCCCGTGTGTGGGGGAGCGCCCCGTGTGTGTGGGTGAGGGAGCGCCCCGTGTGTGGGGGTGAGGGAGCGCCCCGTGTGTGGGGGTGAGGGAGCGCCCCGTGTGTGGGGGAGCGCCCCGTGTGTGTGGGTGAGGGAGCGCCCAGTGTGTGGGGGAGCGCCCCGTGTGTGTGGGTGAGGGAGCGCCCCGTGTGTGAGGGAGCGCCCCGTGTGTGGGGGAGCGCCCCGTGTGTGTGTGTGGGTGAGGGAGCGCCCCGTGTGTGTGGGTGAGGGAGCGCCCCGTGTGTGTGGGTGAGGGAGCGCCCCGTGTGTGGGGGAGCGCCCCGTGTGTGGGGGAGCGCCAGCGCCCCGTGTGTGTGTGGGTGAGGGAGCGCCCCGTGTGTGTGTGTGGGTGAGGGAGCGCCCCGTGTGTGTGTGTGGGTGAGGGAGCGCCCCGTGTGTGTGTGTGGGTGAGGGAGCGCCCCGTGTGTGTGTGTGGGTGAGGGAGCGCCCCGTGTGTGTGTGTGGGGGAGCGCCCCGTGTGTGTGTGTGGGGGAGCGCCCCGTGTGTGTGTGTGGGTGAGGGAGCGCCCCGTGTGTGTGGGTGAGGGAGCGCCCCGTGTGTGGGGGAGCGCCCCGTGTGTGGGTGAGGGAGCGCCCCGTGTGTGTGGGTGAGGGAGCGCCCCGTGTGTGTGTGAGAGGGAGCGCCCCGTGTGTGTGTGAGAGGGAGCGCCCCGTGTGTGGGTGAGGGAGCGCCCCGTGTGTGTGGGTGTGAGAGGGAGCGCCCCGTCTGTGGGGGAGCGCCAGCGCCCCGTGTGTGAGGGGCAGGGAGCGGGGCACATGCCCCCTGGCCCCGGCACGGTCAAGGCCCCCCGGCACGGCCAATGCCCCCTGCCGAGATGAAGGGTTTGTGGGCAGGGCTCAGCGGGTCAGGCCGCATCTCACGGTGGTGCAGCGGGTAGAGCCGCTGCCTCACAGCGCCAGAGACCCGGGTTCCATCCCGACTACGGGCGCTGTCTGTACGGAGGTTTTACCTGCGTGGGTTTTCTCCGGGTGCTCCGGTTTCCTCCCACACTCCAAAGACGTGCAGGTTTGTAGGTTAAGAAGATAACTACAGATGCTGGTACAAATCGAAGGTATTTATTCACAAAATGTTGGAGTAACTCAGCGGGACAGGCAGCATCTCTGGAGAGAAGATATGGGTGACGTTTCGGGTCGAGACCCTTCTTCAGACTGAGAGTCAGGGGAGAGGGAGGCATGGAATATGGAAGGGTATGGTGTGAAAATGACAGATCCAAGCAGACTTGATGTAAAGGAAATGTTGAATGGTCCATTGTTAACTGTGGGCAAGGTGACAAGGACGCATACAATCAGTAAAATTGTAAAAATCGGAAGGACAGTGAAACTAGTTGGAGAACGAGTGGGGAAGGGGGGTACATGGATAGGAAAGGTTTAAGGTTTCCAGGTGAGGCAGAGGTTCACTTGCACCTCCTCCAACCTCATCTACTGTATCCGCTGTTCCAGGTCTCAACATCTGTACATCAGCGAGACCAAGCACAGGCTCGGCGATCGTTTCGCTGAGCACCTCTACTCAGTCCGACTTAACGTACCTGATCTCCCGGTTGCTCAGCACTTCAACTCCTCCTACCATTCCCAATCTGACCTTTCTGTCCTGGGCCTCCTCCATTGTCAGAGTGAGGCCCAGCGCAAATTGGAGAAACAGCACCTCATATTTCACTTGGGCAGCTTACACCCCAGCTGTATGAACATTGACTTCTCTAACTTCAAATAGCCCTTGCTTTCCCTCTCTCTATATTCCCTTCCCAGTTCTCCCACCAGTCTTACTGCCTCTGACTACATTCCATCTCTGTCCCGCCCACTCCCCTGTCATCAGTCTGAAGAAGAGTCTCAACCTGAAACGTCACCCATTCCTTCTCCCCAGAGATACTGCCTGTCCCGCTGAATTACGCCAGCATTTTGTGTCTATCTTCAGGTTTAGAGGGATATAGGCCAAACTTGGGCAGGTGAGACTAGAGTAGATGGGGCATCTTGATCAGCATGGGCAAGTTGGGTGTATAACTCTGTGATCTCACTCTGTTTATGATGTACATTTAATCTGGCTAGATCCTGCAATTTCCTGCCCCTCTGTCTCTTTCCCGAGTACACATGACCACCCAAATTGGTACAATCCTCAGCTTCACTTTGTAACCAGAGCCACAACGATGTGTGTCAACAGTGAGGCACTTGCTCAAATCATGATCAATTTTAACAACACCGTCTCTGCATTATTGCTTATTTCACTGGGACTTTTATGCTTCATAGAGGAAAGTGATATTGAAATTTTCCCCCAAAATGCTGGAGTAACTCAGCAGGTCAGGCGGCATCTCAGGAGAGAAGGAATGGTGACGTTTCGGGTCTGAAGAAGGGTCTCGACCCGAAACTTCAC
The DNA here is from genome assembly GCF_053455715.1 of Rhinoraja longicauda. Classification (NCBI taxonomy): domain Eukaryota; kingdom Metazoa; phylum Chordata; class Chondrichthyes; order Rajiformes; family Arhynchobatidae; genus Rhinoraja; species Rhinoraja longicauda. The sequence goes on along the minus strand of NC_135972.1, from coordinate 1,022,972 downwards.
CCATTCCTTCTCTCCTGAGATGCTGCCTGACCTGCTGAGTTACTCCAGCATTTTGTGAATAAATACCTTCGATTTGTACCAGCATCTGCAGTTATTTTCTTACACTTGAAATTTTTCCCATGATTTTGTTGGTAAACTGCAGCCCAATTGAGAGAGAGAGAGAGAGAGAGAGGGTGTGGCCTTTGGATCTTGTCTAATTAAATTAATGTTTTCATTATGTGAATATTTATGTTGTGCTACTAATGTAATATCCTTTTGTCTTCCAGGAAATGGCAACAGCACAGTCTGTCTTTGCTTTTGCTGTCTGCATTCTGATGATATCAGAATTTATATTAGCAAAGAAAGATTATTATGAAATTTTGGGTGTGCCGAAAAATGCATCAGACCGTCAAATCAAGAAGGCGTTTCACAAACTAGCAATGAAATACCACCCAGATAAAAATAAAGATCCTAATGCAGAGGTGAAGTTCAGGGAGATTGCAGAGGGTGAGTGTTGTAAACGAGTCTGTGTAAGGTGCTATGAGCGTATAGACATTTAACATTTTGATGTAGGAATTCCACAGCATCAAGGAGCTGCCACCACAAAGTCTGAATCTCTGCCTTTGCTGATCTTTATTGAAGGCTCTCTGTAGCTAAGTTGTGAACCTTACTCACTGCTGCGACCAACCAAGGCTTAGTATAGGAAAGAAAGCTGCAGATGCTGGTTTAAATTGAAGGTGGACACAAAATGCTGGAGTAACAGCGTCTCTGCAGAGAAGGAAACATAGAAACATAGAAAATAGGTGCAGGAGTAGGCCATTCGGCCCTTCGAGCCTGCACCGCCATTCAATATGATCATGGCTGATCATCCAGCTCAGTAGCCTGTACCTGCCTTCTCTCCATACCCCCTGATCCCTTTAGCAAAGGGGTGACGTTTCGGGTCAAGACCATTCTTAACAGACGTCACCCATTCCTTCTCTCCAAAGATGCTGCCTGACCCGCTGAGTTACTCCAGCATTTTGTATCTACCGATCAAGGCTTGATACCATCCCTGTAACATCACTCATTCAAGTCGAGTGTTGCTGGCCTGCCCACACCACTGTGATTTGCAGACGCAGATACCCCTGTATTCTGATGACCTCTTCTACCTTCCACTTGTCGGAAAATTGCAGGCCTGCTGCTTCTGTATCTATTCCTTACCAGGTGGTGAATAAAAACATCTTCCCTTGCATTTCTAACCTTCAATTATTGAGTCAGATGGCAAGGATACAGCTCATCTATGATACCCCATCTAAGCTAGTCCCATTTTCCCACATATTGCCCGCATCTTTCACAGTATGCCTGAAGTTGGGTCCCAATCCGAAACGTTACCTATCCCTGTTCTCCAGAGATGCTGCCTGATCCGCTGAGTTACTCCAACACTCTGTGAAACGTCACCTATCCATCTTCTTCACAGATGCTGCCTGACCCGCTGAGTTACTCTAACACTCTGTGAAAAGTCACCTATCCATGTTCTCCACAGATGCTGCCTGACCCGCTGAGTTACTCCAACACTCTGTGAAACATCACCTATCCATCTTCTTCACAGATGCTGCCTGACCCGCTGAGTTACTCCAGCATTTTGTGTCTATCTTCAGCTAATTGTAACCTTGGTGTTATTGCCCTTCTTTAATTTTAGTGATGCAGCGTGGTAATAGGCCCTTCAGCCCACTGAGTCCGCACTGACCAGCGATCCCCGCACACTAATACTATCCTACACACACTAGGCACAATTTACATTTATACCAAGACAATTAACCTACAAACCCGTATGTCTTTGGAGCGTGGGAGGAAACCGAAGATATCGGAGAAAACCAAGCAGGTCACGGGGAGAACGTACAAACACCATACAGACAGCACCCGTAGTTAGGATTGAACCCCCGTCTCTGGCGCTGTGAGGCAACAACTCTACCGCTGCACCACCATGCCGCCCACTATTACTATTACATCTTACAATGAAGGCCTTTAATAGAAATCAACTATTCTTTGATAGAAATATATTTTGTCTGTTTCTGTGTCAGTGAGTTGTGTGTATATTTGCAGCTTGCTGTGTGTAAGTGAGTTGCGTGTATATTTGCAGCTTGCTGTTTCTGTGTAAGTGAGTTATGTGTGTCTATTTGCAGCGTATGAGGTCCTGTCGGATGAGAGGCAGAGGAAGGAGTATGATCAGATGGGTCATCGGTTTTTCAATGCGGGCCATGGTTCCCACCAAACCGGCTCTTTTAATTTTAAGTTTGACGACTTCCTTAAGGACTTTGACTTTAGCCACCAAGCACATCACAAGAAGCACTTCAACGCTCACTTCAGGGCACACCAGGAAGCTCACAACGCACACCGCTTTTCCTTTGGAGACAGGCAGTTTCCTTTCGGAGGCGGGATGTTTGATGACATGTTTGAAGACATGGAGAAGATGTTCTCCTTCAGCAACTTTGGCAGCACGCACAAGCACACAGTGAGAACTGAGAAGTTTCAGGGCACTGGCAAACAGCAGTGCAAGACGGTCACGCAGCGCAGAGGCAACATGGTGACCACGTACACGGACTGCTCAGTCCCCGAGCCACCCTGAGGCCGCTGTAACCATGCCGAGTGGAGAAACACAATCGCTGACTTGCACAACAACCAATGTTTTCCTCTTAGTTTTTGTGGCCCTTTTATAGAAATGTATTGGGTGCAATGAACTAAATTAAGCTAGAAATCGTACTTAGCAGTAGCAGACACTTTCTTAGTAAAATTCCAAATAAATAAAATAAAGCAATAGTAAGAACAGTTACAATAAGAGCTCAGCGAGTAAAGTAACAGGTTGAAATGAAATGATGGAGATTATTCTGGAACATGGCTGCATTTATTTAACGTACGACATGCGTTAGGTTTGAGGGCAGATCTTGTGAGAGGGTAAAGGAGTGGCAGGGTTGTGATCGACCTGCGTTACCTGCTCACTGACTTGCCCGTTCCTTCATGTGAGCTGCAGCTTCCTGCAATCCCGTTTCTTAATGTCAGTGCTCATCCCATGCCTTATTGCTTTTGTTTAAAGGATTTGCAGACTTGGATTTGTTACGTTTCCGTGACGTTTTGCGGCCTTTAATTTGAACATGGGTTATTCTGCAAATGCAGACCTATAGTGAGGAGTTTCCTTGTTTGAACAATAACTATTTGGGTGGATCTAGAGAAATGCAGCATTTGGCTGATTTGTTAATTTTGTGATTCACGTTATGTGGTTCTAGATTGAAAGAAACTATACGAAGGGTTAATTTCTGCAAAGCTCAAACTACAAGGTGCTAAATAAAACTGCATTTTAGTAGTGCTTGGAATTTGCCTAAACGCATGTAACAACCAAGGCATACAACATTATAAAGCACAACATGCTTTTATGTTTAGGTGGGGAAAATTGCCAGCTCGCCAACAATAAAACTAACAAAATTAAATTCTTAAACAACAATGGATAATTGTTCTCTTGTTAACCATTAACTGCAGTGTTCAGCAAATGTAGCCATTTAAAATAAGAAAGTTGTACTTCCTCCAGTTTTAATGAGATTGCTTGTTTTTGTTTTTTTTGCCACTTGTCTCCATCTTGTCTTTTCTTGATTATTAAATCGTGATTACCTCATGTCATTGTGTGAAAAGCTGAGGTGAAGATCGGTGTACTGTCAGGTGCAATATTAGCGTGTGGAGACCTGGCTCTGCGTTATAAATGTTAAATGGACTATTAGTTTATTAAAAATTGTGAACTCTGTCCAAAATGTCTGCACTTTTCCAAAATGCACTTGTTAAATAAATCTTGATGATAAGGCATTGCATTGTATTAAAATGAGAACACTTCCTCTCGGCTTCAAATTAGTTTAGTTTAGAGATACAGCATGGAACCATGACCTTCGGCCCACCGAGTCCGCACCGCCCAGCGATCCCCGCATATTAACATTGTCTTACACACATTAGGGACAATTTACATTTATACCAAGGCAATTAACCTACAAACATGTTTGTCTGGAGTGTGGGAGGAACCCGGAGCACCCGGAGAAAACCCACGCTGCTTATGAGGAGAACGTACGAACTACAGACAGCACCTGTAGTCGGGATGGAACCCGGGTCTCTGGTGCTGTGAGGCAGCAGCTCCACCCGCTGCAGCACAAATACACAAGAACCTCTTCAAGGTACACTCCGTGTAAGCTTTCACGGCCAAAGTTTGAAGGAATTGGTGATTGTTCAAGCTGTTTATTCTCCAATGATTTTGAACATGGGCGATGTTTTGGGTAGAAAATTGTGAGAGGAATGGATTGGGTAAACGCACAGAGTCTTTTGCCCAGAGTAGTGGAATCGAGAACCAGAGGATGTAGGTTTAGTGTGCATGTAGAAAAATTTGATAGGAAACTGAGGGGTAACCTTTTTACACAGGGTGGTGGGTGTATGGAACGAGCTGCTGGTAGTTGAGGCAGGGACTATCACAAGGTTAAAGAAACATTTAGATGGGTACATGGATAGGGCAGATTTAGAGGGTTATGTGCCAATTGCGTGCAGATGGGACTAGTGGAGCTGGGACATAATATGGGCAAGTTGGGTGGAAGGGCCTGTTTCCACAGTTCTTTACCATTCGAGTGGAGCATCCCAGGGTCACGTTCTCCAAAACTACTGGAAGGGTCTTTGCCACAGAAGGCCAAGTCAATGGATACTTTTAAGGCAGAGATAATTTAGATTCTTGATTAGTACAGGTGTCAGGGGTTATGGGGAGAAGCAGGAGAATGGGGTTGAGAGGGAGAGATAGATCAGCCATGATTGAATGGCGGAGTAGACTTGATGGGCTGAGCGGCCTAATTCTGCTCCTATCCCTCATGAACCTTTTACCTGGGGTGCCAATGTTTCACAGTGTCACGCGCATTTAATGCAAAGTCCAAGATATTAGTGGTACATAAAGCTGCTTTTCTCACATTTTGAATTTTTTCTCTTTTTGTCCAGTCACTAGAATCTGGTCAAAGCAGAATATGATTGGAAATTCCTGATCTTTCTGCCTCACTAGAATTTTATCGCCTACCTAATCCTCAGGCACCAGATCTACAGGTTGCTGGTTAAAATGATGGAGCCAGCTTCAACTAACTGCTTGCTAATTGTACAGATGGAGCTCTGATTTGTTTTTTAGCTGCTCAATGGTAATAGAAAATAGTACAGCACTGGAACAGGCCCTTTGGCCCACCATGTCTATGCTGAACATAATGCCAAGACCATCACTTATGTACCTGCACATAACCCAAATCTCTCTGTTCCCCACACATCCACGTGCCTATCCAAAAGGAACAAACACCCCCACCACTGCCTGCATACCACCCCCAGCAGCATGTTCTAGGGACTCATCACCCTCTGTGTAAACAAAACTTGCCCGCACATCTCTTGTAAATTTGCCCCGCTTAAAGCTATGCCTGCTGGTGCTTGACTTTCCCATCAGGGATAAAGATTCTGACTATCTTATCTATGCCCTCTATCAGGTCTCCCCTCAGCATCCAGTGCTCCAGGGAAAACAATCCAAGTCTGTTCAACCTCTCCCTGTAGCTGACACCCCAATATCCAGGCATCATTCTGATAAACCTCTGCACTCTGTCCAATGCCTCCACGCCCTGCCGATAATGAGGCGACCAGAACTGCAAATGAGAATACTCCAGATGCAGCCTAACCAAAGTCCCTCAAAGCTGCGCCATGACTTCCCGACTCAATGCCCTGGCTAGGGTCGCCAACTGTCCCGTATTAGCCGGGACATCCCGTATTTTGGGCTAACTTTGTTTGTCCCGTATGGGACCGCCCTTGTCCTGTATTAGGCCCTGGGGGCCGCTGTCGGCCCGGACAGTGGAGGTTAATGGAGTGTGTTTGGGGAGCGGGGCCAAGTGTGTTCGCCTAACGGAGGTTGCGTAGCAACCGTGCTCCTGGCCCAGGCGGCCGCCATTGGTAGAGCGGGAGCACGTGGCCGCTGGCTGGGTGAGGTCACATGGGGCGCGGGCAGTAACGTCACCTTGTCCCGTATTTGGTAGTGAGGAGGTTGGCAACCCTAGCCCTGACCTATGAAAGCAAGCATACCGTACACCTTCACCACTCTAGCTAGGAGTTTTCTGAAAATGGATACTAAGATACATTCTCCTTGTCATTTGGCCTGCCTTTGTAGGCCGAAAGGGTTTTGAAGAAAGGCATTGCCAACAAAATGCTTAAAATTGAAGGAAACCTAGAGATAACGTCCCGAGCCGAAACATTGTCTGTCCACTCCTTCCTCAGAAGCTGCCTGACCCACTGAGTTAGTCATGAACTTTCTGTCAAAGAACTCTTTCATAAGGTATTTTGTCTTGACGCAAATAGTATGTTAGGGTGAGAAGATGAAATAATTTCTATGATCTTATGTATAAACATATAAAAGTTTAGGGGTTTGGACAGGCTAGATGCTGGAAAAATGTTCCTGACGTTGGGGGAGTCCAGAAGCAGGAGTCACAGTTTAAGAATAAGGGGTAGGCCATTTAGGACTGAAATGAGGAAAAACTTTTTCACCCAGAGTTGTGAATTTGTGGTATTGTCTGCCACAGCAGGCAGTGGAGGCCAATTCACTGGATGTTTTCAAGAGAGAGTTAGATTAGCTCTTAGGGCTAACTGAATCAAGGGATATTGGGACAAAGCAGGAACGGGGTACTGATTTTGGATGATCAGCCATGATCACAGTGAATGGCGGTGCTGGCTCAAAGGGCTGAATGGCCTCCTCCTGCAACTATTGTCTGTGTTTCTATTGCAGCGGCCTGTTGCTGAGATCCACTGTTCTATGTTCTAACTCCTGCACTCCAGGTGATCTTGTCTTTACACAAATGATATGTTGAGGTAACAATATCAAATGGGGTTTTTTAATGAACACAAAATTAAATAAGCTAGATTTAATTACTGAAAATATAATTATAAGATAACTGAAATAAGCAAATCATCATAAAGGAGACAGTGTTCTTCAACATGAGTGGAATCTTTGCTACGCCAGATTAGTATTGGTGCAGTAACAATATAATGGTCTGCACACTGAGTGGACACAGCTAATGTACATAAATATCAAAATGTAACATAGGAAATTGAATAAAATTACGTATAAAATTATGAAGACTGGACAAGCTAGATGCAGGAAAAATGTCCCAATGTTGGACGAGTCCAGAACCAGGGGCCTAAGTCTTAGAATAAAGGGGAGGCCATTTAAAACTGAGGTGAGAAAAAACTTTTTCACCCAGAGTTGTGAATTTGTGGAATTCTCTGCCACAGAGGGCAGTGGAGGCCAAATCACTGGATGAATTTAAAAGAGAGTTAGATAGAGCTCTAGGGGCTAGTAGAATCAAGGGATATGGGGAGAAGGCAGGCACGGGTTACTGATTGTGGATGATCAGCCATGATCACAATGAATGGCGGTGCTGGCTCAAGGGGCCAAATGGCCTCCTCCTGCACCTATTTTCTATGTTTCTAATATAAATACAGTTGAAGTCAGAGGTACTCATGCATTGTTTTCTGCAACCTATTATCAAGGTTGATGAACCATACATCTGGGATTTAACATGTAACTTCACATAAATATCAGATGAAATCACTGAGAGATTGATCTCAAGTGGTGTTTTCCTTTTAAAACATTCTTAATGTTCACACTGACCACAAGATGGCAGGCAGGTATTGTGTACAGAGCCGAGTGTCAACTGGAGAGTCATCGACCAGCCCCTCCCCTACTTTCAGTGTGAAGAACAGTCCCAACCCGAAACGTCACCTATCCATGTTCTCCACAGATGCTGCCTGACCCGCTGAGTTACTCCAGCACTCTGTGATACGTCACCTATCCATGTCCTCCAGAGATGCTGCCTGACCCGCTGAGTTACTCCAGCACTTTGTGTCTTTCTTTCGTATAAACCAGCATCTGCAGTTCCCTGTCTCTACTCATTTTCAATCAAGCAGGGAAAATCAGGGGACCCACTATCTGTGTTGCTTATTTTTAGGATTCAATGGGGCAGTGTTTAGCCAATGCAGAGCACACTAGGTCTCGGCAGAAGGTCCATTCCAATGTGAGGTGGGGGTCTCATTGAGATGCAGGTAGCCACCAGAAGACCAGCTTCAGTTGTCTAGTCATGGAGCTGTCCAGAGTGGAAACTGGCCCTTCCACGCACTGTGCATACTGATCAATGATCAGCCCAAACACAAGCACTATCCTACACACCCGGGACCATGTTAAATTTACAGAAGCCAATTCACCTACAAACCTGCACGTCCTTGGAGTGGAAGAGCACAAAGAAAACAATCCAAGTCCGTCCGTCAGCTCCCTGTAGTTAAGACCTCCCTAATCCAGGCATCATAGAAAGATAGAAACATAGAAAAATAGGTGCTGGAGCAGACCATTCGGCCCCTCGAGCCAGCACCACCATTCAATATGATCACGGCTGATCATCTAAAATGAGTTCCCCATTCCTGTTTTTTCCCCCATATCCCTTGATTCCATTGGCCCTAAGAGCTAGATCTAACTGAAAAAACCATCCCGTGTACATTCCAGGAAACCCTCCTCCTCAGCACTGTTACCAATTTGGTTGGCCCAACTATATGTAGATTGAAGTCACCCATGATAACTGGTTTTCATTCTAGTAAACCTCCTTCGCACCCTTTCCAATGTTTCCACACACTTCCTATAATGGGGCGATCAGAAATGCGTGCAATGCTCCAAATACTGCCTCAGCACAGTCCGATAACACTGCATCATCACTCTTATACTCAGTGCCCTGACCCATGGAAGCAAGCGTACCGTATACCTGCTCTGCCACTCTATCTAGTTGCGTTGCCATTTTCATGGAGTTATGGACTTGGACCCCAAGACCCCTCTCTGCATCAAGACTTCTAACATGACTAGCATTGCCAATTATAGAACGAGCCGATTAATGTGAATAACAAATGAATGTATCTAATCAAATTGAGTTGATGAATTGTGAATGTGGGTATTTGCTGCTTCATCTATCAGCAGATAAACCATCATGTTTAAAGAACCCGGGCAAAGTGTTCTGTTCAAAGCATCACATTCAAAGAAGAACAATGACCTTGAGCGTGTGTGCGCGTTAAAGGATATTCTTAATTTTCGTGTTCAATTGTCTAAATAAAAAGCTGTCATCTTATCTTGTCCCTTTGCAATTAATTAGTTGGTGCAGTCATGGTGCCGTGAATGCAGGGCTACCCAAGGGACAAGGCAGAGTGGATCATGGCAACTATGGCAGCGGTAGTGTGGGAGTTATCACTGGCATATCTACACCCACATGGATTGTCATTATAAAGAACAATCAGGCTCCAAGCAGAAGTCACAGTTAACATAATAAGTGGGTGCATTGAAATGGTGTATAAAAGGACATGTGTAGGTAACTCTGCACATGGCTACAGGTGTAGGTGTAACTGTGTAGTTGTCTAGCAAAGCCTCGGTCACAGCCAACGATGGCACACCTAAGATTTAATCCAGAGATTAAAAGTTCTGGCATTGGAATCCATCACTGTAAACTCATGTAATGAAGTTTACAAATTTGTCTAATACTAGACCAAGTGGACCCAGGGGGCCCAAACCTCTCCGGCATTAGTGCAGCACCCTCCCCTCCCCTCCCCTCACCCCCCGTCCCCTCTCCCCCTCCCTTCTTCCCACCCTCCACTCCCTCACTCCTCTCTCCCCTTCTCCCCATGTTCTGCACAGATGCTGCCTGTCCCACTGAGCTACTCCAGAGATGCTGCCTGTCCCACCGAGTTACTCCAGAGATGCTGCCTGTCCCACTGAGCTACTCCAGAGATGCTGCCTGTCCCACTGAGCTACTCCAGAGATGCTGCCTGTCCCACTGAGTTACTCCAGAGATGCTGCCTGTCCCATTGAGTTACTCCAGAGATGCTGCTTGTCCCACTGAGTTACTCCAGAGATGCTGCCTGTCCCACTGAGTTACTCCAGAGATGCTGCCTGTCCCACTGAGTTACTCCAGAGATGCTGCCTGTCCCACTGAGCTACTCCAGAGATGCTGCCTGTCCCACTGAGTTACTCCAGAGATGCTGCCTGTCCCACTGAGTTACTCCAGAGATGCTGCCTGTCCCTCTGAGCTACTCCAGAGATGCTGCCTGTCCCGCTGAGTTACTCCAGAGATGCTGCCTGAGCCACCGAGTTACTCCAGAGATGCTGCCTGTCCCACTGAGTTACTCCAGAGATGCTGCCTGAGCCACCGAGTTACTCCAGAGATGCTGCCTGTCCCACTGAGTTACTCCAGAGATGCTGCCTGTCCCACTGAGCTACTCCAGAGATGCAGCCTGTCCCACTGAGCTACTCCAGAGATGCTGCCTGTCCCACTGAGCTACTCCAGAGATGCTGCCTGTCCCGCTGAGTTACTCCAGCATTTTGTGTCTATCTTTGGTGTAAACGAGAGATCAAAGGGGCCAAAGTTCCTTCCTACACACTGTGTGCCTACAGTATCAGAGTCCGTTCGACCATGGGGCAGAATGGGCGGTGGAGGAGTTACTGGGGATCTAGTGAGTATGTGTACGCACCCTGGTCACATCATCAGGTCATCAGTGATAGGAGCAGAATTAGGCCATTCGGCCCATCAAGTCTACTCCACCACTCAATCATGGCTGATCTAACTCTCCCTCCTAACCCCATTCTCCTGCCTTCTCCCCATAACCCCTGACACCCGCACTAATCAACAATCTATCTATCTCTGCCTTAAAAATATGGTGCCCCAATCTGATTGATTCCAGGGAACTACTGTTAATGCTCTACTCAGAGCCTACAGAGTGTCTCATTGAACAAACTCAATTGTCTTCAAATACAGGCTGCTATTCAGTCAGTTAGTGCTTTATAGAACAAGGAAGTGCAGATGCTGGTTTATAACAAAGATAGACACAAATGCTGGAGTAACTCAGCGGGTCAGGCAGCATCCCTGGAGAAAAAGGATGGATGATGTTTCAAGTCAGGACTGATGAAGGGTTCTGACCCAAAACGTCACCCATTCCTTCTCTCCAGAGATGTTGTGTTACTCCAGCACTTGTGTCTATCTTCAGTGTAAACCAGCACCTGCAGTTCCTTCCTACATATCATTCTGGTGCTGGATCGTAGGACCAGACTGGATAGACTGGGCTTGTACTCGCTGGAATTTAGAAGACTGAAGGGGGATCTTATAGAAACATATAAAATTCTTAAGGGGTTGGAGAGGCTAGATGCGGGAAGATCGTTCCCGATGTTGGGGAAGTCCAGAACCAGGGGTCACAGCTTAAGGATAAGGGGGAAGTCTTTTAGGACCGAGATGAGAAAACATTTCTTCACACAGAGAGTGGTGAGTCTGTGGAATTCTCTACCACAGAAGGTAGTTGAGGCCAGTTCATTGGCTATATTTAAGAGGGAGTTAGATGTGGCCCTTGTGGCTAAAGGGATCAGGGGGTATGGAGAGAAGGCAGGTACAGGTTACTGAGCTGGATGATCAGCCATGATCATATTGAATGGCGGTGCAGGCTCGAAGGACCAAATGGCCTCCTCCTGCACCTATTTTCTATGTTTCTATGTTTCTATGACTAAATGGCCTCCTCCTGCACCTATTTTCTATGTTTCTACCTCCTCTCCACCCTCTCCAAAGCCCCCAGACCCTTCCTGTAATGGGGGTGACCAGACCTGCACGCAATACTCCACACGCTGCCTGACCAAAGTCCTCTAGAGCTGCAACATGCCTCCCTGACTCCCATAAACACTGTCCCGACCGATGAAGGCTAGTGTACCGTATGCCTTGTTTACCACTGTCATTGTTACTTATTCCACGGATGAATCTCAAAACAGTAAACCATACATTGGAAGAAGTATTACAGCACTTCATTTCTGTATTCAGTTGTGGCATTTGGGAATTTGTGGAGTTCAAATGAATAAGTGCTTCAATTGATTTCATTGATTAAGTAGTTGATAGTTTAGAACATGCTGCAGTTACTCTCCACAAACTGACTCTGTCAAAACGGTTTATTTCTGAAACCTGCTTTAAGCAGGGTTAATCTGCTCTCCTTTCCCACGACTTTAAATGGTAATTCATTCATGTGAGGTTCTTTCTCCATAATGGTTGCATAATGTCACGCCAAGGGTCCAGGTCGAGCGAAGGTGGGAGACTGTTTCAGGGGGGAGTGGACGTGGACTACAGGAGACCCCAGTGGCTGTGCCTATTGCAAATAGGTATACCCTCTTGGGAACTGTCGGGGCAGAAGACGTTTCCAGTCCGAGTGGCGGACCTGTTGGCAAGGATACTCGACAGGGGAGACCGAAGTCAGGAAGAGCCGTAGTGGTCGGTGACTCCATCGTCCGAGGGACGGACAGAAGATTCTGTGGCAGCAGGAGGGACTTGAGGATGGTCTGTTGCCTCCCTGGTGCCAGGGTTCAGCACATCACGGACCGGCTTCAGAAAATCCTAGTGAGGGAAGGCGATCAACCTGAAGTCGTTGTGCACGTGGGCACGAATGACGTCGGGCGGAAGAGGAAGGAGGTGCTACAGCGGGAGTTTAGAGAGTTAGGAAAAAGACTGAGAAGTAGGACTTCGAAGGTGGTTATCTCTGGACTGCTACCGGTACCTCGTGCTGGTGAGGCCAGGAACAGAGAGATAGAGGGTATGAATTTATGGCTGAGGGGCTGGTGCAGAGAGCAGGGATTTAGATTTCTGGACCACTGGGATCTCTTCTGGGCTAGGGGTGACTTGTACAAAAGGGACGGGTTACATCTTAACAGCAGGGGGACAAACATTCTGGCAGGCAGGTTTGCTAGTGCGACACCTGTGGCTTTAAACTAAGTAGTGGGGGGGAGGGGTTAACAAATTGGGAATATGAAGATGAGGTTAAAGGGAATACAGGAGATATTGCAGAAGACTCTCAGAAGAATGGGAACAGAAGTTCTAGAGGGGAAAAGAGATTAAGGGCAGGGCCAATTGTGACCGATGTGAGAGGGGAGGTAAATACAGAAGTTAAAATGTTGTACTTAAATGCGCGTAGTATAAAAAATAAAGTGGATGAGCTTGAGGCTCAGTTAGTCATGGGCAAGTATGATGTTGTAGGGATCACTGAGACATGGCTACAAGAGGACCAGGGCTGGGAACTGAATATTCAGGGGTACACAATGTATAGAAAAGACAGACAGGTGGGCAGAGGGGGTGGGGTTGCTCTGATGGTAAGGAATGATATTCATTCCCTTGCAAGGGGTGACATAGAATCAGGAGATGTTGAATCAGTATGGATAGAAATGAGGAATTGTAAGGGTAAAAAGACCCTAATGGGAGTTATCTATAGGCCCCCAAACAGTAGCCTCGACATAGGGTGCGTTGAATCAGGAGATAAAATTGGCGTGTCACAAATGTAATGCTACGGTGGTTATGGGAGATTTCAACATGCAGGTAGAATGGGAAAATCAGGTTGGAAATGGACCCCAGGAAAGAGAGTTTGTAGAGTGCCTTCGAGATGGATTCTTAGAACAGCTTGTAATGGAGCCTACCAGGGAGAAGGCAATTCTGGATTTAGTGTTGTGTAATGATCCTGATCTGATAAGGGGACTAGAGGTAAAAGAGCCATTAGGAGGCAGTGATCACAACATGATAAGTTTTACTCTGCAAATGGAAAGGCAGAAGGGAAAATCGGAAGTGTCAGTATTACAGTATAGCAAAGGGGATTACAGAGGCATGAGGCAGGAGCTGGCCAAAATTGACTGGAAGGAGGCCCTAGCAGGGAAGACGGTAGAACAGCAATGGCAGGTATTCCTGGGAATAATGCAGAGGTTGCAGGATCAATTTATTCCAAAGAGGCGGAAAGACTCTAAGGGGAGTAAGAGACACCTGTGGCTGACAAGGGAAGTCAAGGACAGCATAAAAATTAAGGAGAGGAAGTATAACATAGCAAAGAAGAGTGGGAAGACAGAGGATTGGGACTCTTTTAAAGAGCAACAAAAGTTAACTAAAAAGGCAATCAGGGGAGAAAAGATGAGGTACGAGGGTAAACTAGCCAATAATATAAAGGAGGATAGCAAAAGTTTTTTTAGGTACGTGAAGAGGGAAAAAATAGTCAAAGCAAATGTGGGTCCCTTGAAGACAGAAGCAGGGGAATTTATTATGGGGAACAAAGAAATGGCAGACGAGTTAAACCGTTACTTTGGATCTGTCTTCACTGAGGAAGATACACACAATCTCCCAAATGTTCTAGGGGCCGGAGATCCTAGGGTGATGGAGGAACTGAAGGAAATCCACATTAGGCAGGAAATGGTTTTGGGTAGACTGATGGGACTGAAGGCTGATAAATCCCCAGGGCCTGATGGTCTGCATTCCAGGGTACTTAAGGAGGTGGCTCTAGAAATAGTGGAAGCATTGGAGATCATTTTTCAATGTTCTATAGATTCAGGATCAGTTCCTGTGGATTGGAGGATAGCAAATGTTATCCCACTTTTTAAGAAAGGAGGGAGAGAGAAAACGGGTAATTATAGACCAGTTAGTCTGACATCAGTGGTGGGGAAGCTGCTGGAGTCAATTATAAAAGACGAAATTGCTGAGCATTTGGATAGCAGTAACAGGATCATTCCGAGTCAGCATGGATTTACGAAGGGGAAATCATGCTTGACAAATCTACTGGAATTTTTTGAGGATGTAACCAGGAAAATTGACAGGGGAGAGTCAGTGGATGTGGTGTACCTCGACTTTCAGAAAGCCTTCGACAAGGTCCCACATAGGAGATTAGTGGGCAAAATTAGAGCACATGGTATTGGGGGTAGGGTACTGACATGGATAGAAAATTGGTTGACAGACAAAAAGCAAAGAGTGGGGATAAATGGGGCCCTTTCGGAATGGCAGGCAGTGACCAGTGGGGTACCGCAAGGTTCGGTGCTGGGACCCCAGCTATTTACGATATACATTAATGACTTAGATGAAAGGATTAAAAGTACCATTAGCAAATTTGCAGATGATACTAAGCTGGGGGGTAGTGTGAATTGTGAGGAAGATGCAATAAGGCTGCAGGGTGACTTGGACAGGTTGTGTGAGTGGGCGGATACATGGCAGATGCAGTTTAATGTAGATAAGTGTGAGGTTATTCACTTTGGAAGTAAGAATAGAAAGGCAGATTATTATCTGAATGGTGTCAAGTTAGGAAGAGGGGATGTTCAACGAGATCTGGGTGTCCTAGTGCATCAGTCACTGAAAGGAAGCATGCAGGTACAGCAGGCAGTGAAGAAAGCCAATGGAATGTT
The DNA here is from genome assembly GCF_053455715.1 of Rhinoraja longicauda. NCBI lineage: Eukaryota > Metazoa > Chordata > Chondrichthyes > Rajiformes > Arhynchobatidae > Rhinoraja > Rhinoraja longicauda. The sequence goes on along the minus strand of NC_135972.1, from coordinate 1,007,731 downwards.
GGCCTTCATAACAAGAGGAGTTGAGTATAGGAGCAAAGAGGTCCTTCTACAGTTGTACCGGCCCCTGGTGTGACCGCACCTGGAGTACTGTGTGCAGTTTTGGTCTCCAAATTTGAGGAAGGATATTCTTGCTATTGAGGGCGTGCAGCGTAGGTTCACTAGGTTAATTCCCGGAATGGCGGGACTGTCGTATGTTGAAAAGCTGGAGCAATTAGGCTTGTATACACTGGAATTTAGAAGGATGAGGGGGGATCTTATTGAAACATATAAGATAATTAGGGGATTGGACACATTAGAGGCAGGAAACATGTTCCCAATGTTGGGGGAGTCCAGAACAAGGGGCCACAGTTTAAGAATAAGGGGTAGACCATTTAGAACGGAGATGAGGAAGAACTTTTTCAGTCAGAGAGTGGTGAAGGTGTGGAATTCTCTGCCTCAGAAGGCAGTGGAGGCCAGTTCGTTGGATGCTTTCAAGAGAGAGCTGGATAGAGCTCTTAAGGATAGCGGAGTGAGGGGGTATGGGGAGAAGGCAGGAACGGGGTACTGATTGAGAGTGATCAGCCATGATCGCTTTGAATGGCGGTGCTGGCTCGAAGGGCTGAATGGCCTACTCCTGCACCTATTGTCTATTGTCTATTGTCTAAAGAAGGTACACCTTTCATAAATGCAAAGGTGTGGATGGGGCTAGCGTTTCGGTTTATTATTGTCACGTGTACCGAGGTACAGTGAACAGCTTTGTTCTGCGCGCCATCCAACCAGATCAGATAACACTCGACATAAATACAATCAAGCCAAGCTCAAGTACAATGTGCAGAGCAAAGGGGAAGATATAGAGTGCAGAATCCAGTTCTCAGCATTGTAGCGCATCAGTTTCAGAGACAAAGTCCAATGTCCGCAATGGGGTAGAGGTGAATCGGACAGTGCCCTAGCTTATGGATGGACCGTTCAGAAGCCTGATAACAGAGGGGTAGAAGCTGTTCCTGAGTCTGGTGGTGCGCGCTTTCAAGTACTGTCTGATTCACCTCTACCCCATTGTGGACATTGGACTTTGTCTCTGGAGCTGATGCACTACAATGCTGAGAACTAGATTGCACATTCTTGCTATGGATCGGTGATGTTTCAGCTCAGTCTGAAGAAGGGTCTCGACAAGAAACCTCACCTATCCATGTTCTCCACAGATGCTGCCTGACCCGCTGAGTTACTCCAGCACTCTGTGAAACGTCACCTATCCATGTTCTCCACAGATGCTGCCTGACCCGCTGAGTTACTCCAGCACTCTGTGAAACGTCACCTATCCATGTTCTCCACAGATGCTGCCTGACCCGCTGAGTTACTCCAGCACTGTGTGAAACGTCACCTATCCATGTTCTCCACAGATGCTGCCTGACCCACTGAGTTACTCCAGCACTCTGTGAAACGTCACCTATCCATGTTCTCCACAGATGCTGCCTGACCCGCTGAGTTACTCCAGCACTCTGTGTCCTTTCTGTTCCTTTTCCCAAGAGAGTCAAATAAATAACTTTAACCATACAGCCAACTGAGGATATTTTAGACCACATTTACCTTCAGGCAGTACATCAGCAGTTTGTTATTCTTTGTGAAGTGTGTATAATAGTTTGTTACTCGGATTTATAATACTGTGGCTCATTTACGTGAAGCTGCTCACAGTGGCGTGATGGTTGGATGATTCTTTGTTGGATCAGCGATCCAATTCATGCTGCTGAACATTCCATTGAAGAAGGGGCATCACGTTGGCGCAGCGGTAGAGTTGCTGCCTTACAGTGCTTGCAGCGCCGGAGACCCGGGTTCCATCCCGACTACGGGTGCTGTCTGTACGGAGTAAGTACCTTCTCCCCGTGACCTGCCTGGGTTTACTCCGAGATCTTCAGTTTCTTCCCACACTCCAAAGATGTGCAGGTTTGTGGGTTAATTGGCTTGGGGTATCAGTGTAAATTGTCCCTGTGGGGGTTTGGGTAGTGTTAATGTGCGGGGATCGCCGATCGATGTGGACACAGTGGGCCCAAGGACCTGTTTCCGCGCTGTATCTCTAAACTAAACTAAACTAAACCACAGGGAGTCGTATTTGTTTCCCCCGAGAGATATGAGTTGTGCCAGAACCATTTAAAGTCAGGAATAAATGCGTGATGTATAACTGTCCCCACTGCTACCAGTGTGGGATGTGAGCCAGCTACCCAGAGGATATATTCCTTCAATGTAAAATATCGCAGTTAAAAACAGATCAGTCTATGATTGATTCTCACCTGCCAAACATCCTCTTCTCTGACCATCCATTGCAAAGGCAGAACTACAAATGGACAAATAATCCACAGCAGTATGTGGGAGTGGATGCTTTAATAATACCTGGCGTTTGCAAGACATGTGGCTGCTGACGTATGTTTTACATTTCTCTGTGTAGCTGTGTACTGAGGATCAGTGGTATTCACCGACTTCACCGAATTCTGTCCCAGCTGGGTCTCCCCCATTGGCAGTGTGAGGCTACACACAAACTGGAGGACA
>NC_135972.1:910214-1000214 GCF_053455715.1 Rhinoraja longicauda | reverse complement strand
TAAATAACACATTATTTGCAGTTAATATAAATCTACACACGGTGTGTAAGTCTGCACACACTGGGCTTATTTTACATCACGACATATTTACTGCAAAATCACCAATAATGAAGGCACGGGGAATGTTTTGCTCTTTTGATGTTATATTTGTTTAACGTGTGCCTTGCAGATGGATGTACTGACGAGAGCTCTAAGTCAACTCAGCAAACGTGTGGATTTACTTTTTACTACTTGCTTGTTTTGCACATACTGTATGACATGTTCAGTATGATCGACAGATACTTTTGGAGATTGGAACGTCAGCCAACGTGGACTTTAACAGTTTCTACCATCAGGCCATCAGGCTTCTGAACTCATAAACACATTTCACATCATATATGTTGATTATTTTCATAATGTCTTTTTACCTAACTAATCAGAATTCAGAATTACCTTTATTTGTCATCCAAAAAACAAGTCTTTTGGATGAGATTTCGTCACCCACAGTCCAACAATAGAGCAATAAAATAAGCAATTACACAACCCCAACCAACACAAAACTAAAATACAATAGAATATGTAAACATAGTACTGTATTATATGCATAGTATAGTATGCAATAGTCAATAGTCGTTTATTTGTCAGTGAAATGAAACATTACCCACAGTTCAACAATAAGACCAATAAGAATAATCAATAATAATGCAATAACACATACAATCATAAACCAACACCAAACAAAAGAAACATCCATCACAGTGAGTCTCCTCCAGTCCCCTCCTCACTGTGATGGAAGGCCACAATGTCTTTTCTCTTCCCCTGCCGTCTTCTCCCGCGGTCAGGCTGTTGAAGTTGCCACGTTCCAGGCCACGCCGGACGGTGAAAGGTCCGCTGCTGGCCGACCCAAGCCCCGCGATCCTGGGCGGGCGAAGACGCTGCTGCTGCCGCTGCCGGAGCTCCCGATGTTGGCATCTACGCGGCCCGAGCCGAAGCCTCCGAAGGCGAGTCGCAGCCACTCCCACAGCCTGTCATTTTAATCTTATTTATCATTGGAATATTACTGCTGAGGTGACCCGTTGTCTTGTCAAATACATTTCATTGTATTGTTCACCCTGTGCAAACCTACATATGACAAGTAGAATTATTATTATTATTATTATTATTTTTAAATGTTCTGAATTGTTGACTAACTTGAAAAAATGTCAAGAGTAAAGTGCGTTTGTCCAGAATGGTTGGTGTTGCGCTGTTGCAGGCTGTGGCCATGAGGTGGCGGTGGCGAGCTGGCAGTGTGAACAGCTTTGACTCATTCACAGCCTGAACCATCAATGCTTCAGTGATGCTCGACTGTCACATGTACCGAGGTACAGTGAGATGCTTGGTTCCGCAGACAACCCGGCACCGTGGCGCAGCGGGAGAGTTGCTGCCTTGCAGCGCCAGAGACCCGGGCTCCACCCCGACTACGGGTGCTGTCTGTGCGGAGTTTGCACGTTCTCCCCGTGACCGCCCACACTCCAAAATCGTACAGGAGTGTAGTTTAATTGGTTTGGTGTAAAAATTGTCCCTAATGTGTGTGTAGGATAGTGTTAGTGTGCGGGGATCGCTGGTCGGCGCGGACTCGGTGGGCCGAAGGGCCTGTTTCTGCGCTGTATCTCTAAACTGAAACTAAACCCGGCAAAATCATACAGCAGAATCACCCAGGCAGTAGCCAGCGGTCAATAGACAATAGACAATAGGTGCAGGAGGAGGCCATTCGGCCCTTCGAGCCAGCGCCGCCATTCAATGTGATCATGGCTGATCATTCTCAATCAGTACCCCGTTCCTGCCTTCTCCCCATACCCCCTTGCTCCGCTATCCTTAAGAGCTCTATCTAGCTCTCTCTTGAATGCATTCAGAGAATTGGCCCCCACTGCCTTTTGAGGCAGAGAATTCCACAGATTCACAACTCTCTGACTGAGGCAGGTCGGCAGGTTTCTCACGCTGACACACTTACAGAACGTTCATTGAACAGTTGAATTACTGATTGTGTTGCATGGGGTTATAACTGGGATTGTGGTTTTGTATGTGGCACTGTCATTGAGAAGAGAGGGAACTCCTCTCTGCCACACACACACACAGGGAGGTCTCTGTGTCTCTAGCATTCTCTTCTCAATGACAGGGGCTGTAAGTTTCCCTCGCCAGGCGTTTTCCCAACTAATGATTTAGAGTTGAAAAGTTTATTTTAAATAATAAACACTAATTTTTAAACTTAACAAATGTATATTCATTTGGCTTTCATAATCCAGCAAAGTTTCAAAAGTCTCATAGAGTCACAGAGCGATACAGTGTGGAAACAGGCCCTTCGGCCCAACTTGCCCACACCGGCCAACATGTCCCAGCTACACTAGTCCCACCTGCCTGTGCTTGGTCCATATCCCTACAAACCTGTCCAATCCATGTACCTTTCTAACTGTTTCTTAAACGTTGGGATAGTCCCAGCCTCAACTACCTCCTCTGGCAGCTTGTTCCATACACCCACCACCCTTTGTGTGAAACAGTTACCCCTGGGATTTTCAAACGTTTCAGGGTGTGGAGGGATATGGACCACATGCAGGAAGAGGGGATTAGTTTAATTTACCATCGTGTTGGGCACGGACATTGTGGGCTGAAGGGCCTGTTCCTGTGCTGTGATGTTCTGTGTTCACCGTCACGCGTGTTTACTAGCCAGGGTGTGGAGGGGATCTGCCTGGATCGGGGGCTATTAGCTGCAGGCCCAGGCCGGCCAGGCTTGGATTGTTTTATCGGGAGCGTTGGGAGTGGATCAAACTATGGGAGGCAGAGACAGGACAGACAGAATCCCAGGGTAGATAGTGAAAGACTAGAGGGCAGAGCTGTGTGAGAGGGGTAACCTTTAACGGAGATACATGGGTTATGTTGTGCTGCTGCAAGGAAGAATTTCATTGTTCTGTTTGGGACATATGGCAATAAAACACTTGACTCTTGATGTTGTTTTACACAGAGGGTGGGTGGGGGCCTGGAACGTGCTGCCAGGGATGGTGGTGGAGGCTGACACCATAGCGATGTTTCAAAATCTTTTAGGTAGGCACATGGCAGGGAATGGAGGGAACTGCAGATGCTGGTTTACAAAAGAAAAGGTACAAAGTGCTGGAGTAACTCAGCGGGTCAGGCAGCACCTGTGGAGAACATGGATAGGTGACGTTTCACAGAGTGCTGGAGTAACTCAGCGGGTCAGGCAGCACCTGTGGAGAACATGGATAGGTGACGTTTCGGGTCGGGACCCTTCTGACTGGGATTATGAGTTGCTTTTATGGGAAATCAATAAAATGAATGTTTAACAAGGTGAATGTATTTTAAAAATAATGAATTTAACGGCGGTCACCAGACCAGGTATCTAAACTTGAATTGCTTTTGCTGCCCTGCACCAACACGTGTGGCTAACACAACATTGCTCACAGCTGGAACCTTGTTTCCAATATTTCTTACCCCTGGCAGTAAATTAAATAATTCAGTGGAAGGACGGAAGGAACAGGTTGAATGTGCTAGCCTTGCATGTAATAAATAAGTCTTTCTAAACTGCTTTATCAATCACAGGTACAGGAAGTGTTTAATCGATCTTGTGCTTGCTCCAGACGGATGTTATTCAGGGCACTGGGCTGCTTCAAGATCCCTGTGCAGAATGTCCAACAGAAGCAGTCTATTCCTCCTCTGCCCTGTTGGTGGTCAACGAATCAGAGTAAATGGACACCTGGGACATGTTTCAGAACGGAGCGTTTCACAATCCCAGGTGTGCAGGTTTGAAGGGTAGATCTTAAGGTCATAAGGGATAGCAGCAGAATTACACCATTCGGCCCATCAAGTCTACTACGCCATTCAATCATGGCTGATCTATCTCTCCCTCCCACCCCCATTCTCCTGCCTTCTCCCCATAACCCCTGACACCCGCACTGATCACAGGTTAATTGGCCCTCTGTAAATTGCCCCCAGTGTAGGGGGGTAAATTGCCCCCAGTGTGTTGTAGTGGGTGGTAAATTGTCGTCAGTGTAGGGGGGGGTAAATTGCCCCCAGTGTAGGGGGGGTGGTGAATTGCCCCCAGTGTAGGGGGGGTGGTGAATTGCCCCCAGTGTAGGGGGGGGTGGTGAATTGCCCCCAGTGTAGGGGGGGTGGTGAATTGCCCCCAGTGTAGGGGGGGTGGTGAATTGCCCCCAGTGTAGGGGTGGTGGTGAATTGCCCCCAGTGTAGGGGGGGTGGTGAATTGCCCCCCCAGTGTAGGGGGGGTGGTGAATTGCCCCCCAGTGTAGGGGGGGTGGTGAATTGCCCCCAGTGTAGGGGGGGTGGTGAATTGCCCCCCAGTGTAGGGGGGGTGGTGAATTGCCCCCAGTGTAGGGGGGGTGGTGAATTGCCCCCAGTGTAGGGGGGGTGGTGAATTGCCCCCAGTGGGTAGTGGGGTGGGTGACAAAGTGGCATAACATAGAACTGGTGTGAACGGGTGATCGATGGTTGGCATGGACTTGGTGGGCCGAAGGGCCTGTTTCCATGCTGCAACTCTAAACAAAACCAAACCAAACTGAAATAGATAGTCTATTATCCATTGTCTATTTTGTGTGAAGTTGTTTAGTTTATTTGTATTAAACAGGGTGCTGAGCACGGAACAGATGCTTTTCACTGTACCTCGGTACACGGGACAATAAACTGAAGTGGAGTGGACATGGCAGCTGATGTATTTCCAATGCTGCACGCTGCCAGCATGACTGGGAGGCCAGTGGACCAACACTGCAGATGTATCGTTGTGGGCACCAGGGTAGACGGTCATTGTGGAGGGAGTGGTGACTGTGGTCTGTGGGTCAGGAAGACAGGGGCCCAGTTACAGGGGGGGGGGGTCACGAGCCCTTTACAGATACCCGCAGCTGAGATCATCCTGTCACATTCTGTCTGAAGAAGGGTCTCGACCCAAAACACCACCCATTCCTTCAACTCCAGAGATGCTGCCTGACCCGCTGAGTTACTCCAGCACTCTGTGAAACGTCACCTATCCATGTTCTCCACAGATGCTGCCTGACCCGCTGAGTTACTCCAGCACTCTGTGAAACGTCACCTATCCATGTTCTCCACAGATGCTGCCTGACCCACTGAGTTACTCCAGCACTCTGTGTCCATCTCCATTCTGTCACAGTGTTGACGGAGGAACATTCCAGAGGAGGTGGCTGGGGCAGGCTCCATGACAATGATTAAAATACATTTGGACTGGTACAGGGATAGGAACGGGTTATGGGCCAAAGGTGGGCAGATGGGACGGGCTGAGGTGGGGCATCTTGGTTAGCATGGATGAGTTGGGCCGAAGGACCTGCTTCGTCCCTGCTGCACGACTCTGTGAACCACAACGTCCAGGCGATAGATTGCATTCCTTCCTCGCTGTGAAACACCATTGGTCCCCGATTGCTTTGTGCCATTTGGGATAAGATCACGTGTGGGTGGGAACAATCGTTCTGCTTCTACCCCCAGCGCTGGGTAGCCACAGGTCACAGTCAAATCCACACAGCACTTGGAGAACACACGGCTTCATTAAACATTGCACAGAGAGCTGGCCACAGCAGATGCCTGGGCTTTGTGGGATGTCTGGGCTTTGTGGGATGTCTGGGCTTTGTGAGTGCCTGGGCTTTGTGGGTGTCTGGGCTTTGTGGGATGTCTGGGCTTTGTGGGTGTCTGGGCTTTGTGGGATGTCTGGGCTTTGTGGGTGTCTGGGCTTTGTGGGATGTCTGGGCTTTGTGGGATGTCTGGGCTTTGTGGGTGTCTGGGCTTTGTGGGATGTCTGGGCTTTGTGGGTGTCTGGGCTTTGTGGGATGTCTGGGCTTTGTGGGATGTCTGGACTTTGTGGGATGTCTGGACTTTGTGGGATGTCTGGACTTTGTGGGATGTCTGGGCTTTGCGGGATGCCTGGACTTTGTGAGATTCACCGCTCATTATTCGGTTTGCAGAGGGATGAATTTAATGCTGAGCAACAACATGAAACATGGTGACAAAACAGCGGCACTCTGGTGAAGCTGGCAACTATGCCAACAACACACACTACAGCCCCACTGCCATCCTACACGATCGCCCCTCATCCTCCTGCGCTCCAAGGTACAGAGTCCCCAGCCTACTCAGCCTCTCCCTGTAGCTCAGGCCCTCAAGTCCTGGCAACATCCTCGTAAATCTTCTCTGTGTCTATTTAGACCGTTGCAATACATAAGTCAGGCTTACTCGGACAAGTATAACATTGGGAAACAACAAGCTGAATCGATTACCCATTTAAATTCTCCACAGAGTAAAGATGTCCTGGAGAATTTAATTTAACAAGGCACCGTTTCATAAACTGCTTCTATTTTCAGTTTAATCTCGGGCTGTTAAACATGATAAATCAACCTTCCCCGGCTACACAGATAACTGTTCAGCATCGAGATAACCATATCTGTGAGACACTTCACATCTGTTTGCACGCAGAATGACTACAGGAACAAATGCCTTGCCCAGGCAACATGTGCCGATTTGTTTTAAATGTGTGAGGAAAAAGGTTCAATCTACAGTTTAAGTCGTGAGTCCTCCCGAACTAAACCTTTGGTCCGTTTGTTAACTGATAATTGCTCAGTTTCTTGACACTCAAACAAGCACGGCCAATCATCCTTTCATCAGCCAGAGCCAGTGAGGAGACGTGAATCCCACACTGGGAATATCGTGGGAGGCTATCTGTCAGAGCAACAAAGGCCGCACCGTACCTGCCTCTGTGTGCCTCGTGCCTGCAGCTTCCTCAATGATGAGACCACGTGTAGACCCACAGAGACAGTAGTTGTCAGCAACTTGTACCCCCCACTCATCCAGCTACACCCCCACAATCAGCCTGGTCCGAAACATCACCTATCCATGTTCTCCACAGATGCTGCCTGACCCGCTGAGTTACTCCAGCACTTTATGCCTTGTTCTGTAAACCATCATCTGCAGTTCCTTGTTTTGCAATTTAAACGTCACCTATCAATGTTGGAGAATGCTAGAGATCTGTGTGGCACGGTGGTGCAGCGGTAGAGTTGCTGCCTTACAGCGAATGCAGCGCCAGAGACCCGGGTTCCATCCCGACTACGGGTGCTGTTTGTACGGAGTTTGTACGTTCTCACCGTGACCTGCGTGGGTTTTCTCCGAGATCTTCGGTCTCCTCCCACACTCCAAAGACGTGCAGGTTTGTAGGTTAATTGGCTTGGTATACATGTAAATTGTCCCTAGTGTGTGTAGGACAGTGTTAGTGTGCGGGGATCGCTGGTCGGTGTGGACCCGGTGGGCCGAAGGGCCTGATTCCACGCTGTATCTCTAAACTAAAACCTAAAACTAAACTCAGCTGGGCAGGCAGCATCTTTGGATAGAAGGAATGGGTGACGTTTCAGGTCGAGACCCTCCTTCAGACCCTTCTAAAGCAGGGTTTAGACCCGAAACGCCACCTATTCCTTCTCCCCAGAGATACTGCCTGTCCCACTGGGTTACTCCAGCATTTCATGTCTGTCTTCAACTTAACCTTCATCGCAGCTGACAAGTAGCCTCAGCCTCTCAAACACTGACATGAATAATGTTGTACATTCCTGAAGATTAATAAGGCAAAGAATGACATAAGTAGTACTTTTTTGTAGTGTACTAAATATAAAATGACAAAATGTCATTCCAAATAGATCACTTTTGCACCATAATTTTATAACATTTATGATAAATTATATTAGTGATGTCATGCAATAAATGTCCAGGACATTTATTCCAATTATGAATTTAAAAGCTGGGAACGGTGGTTGGAAGCTTTTGTTCACAATGGAATCGCAAGGAACTGCAGATGCTGGTTTATAAAAAAAGACACAAAGTGCTGAAGTAACTCAGTGGGTCAGGCAGCATCTGTAACTCAGCTGAATTACTCCAGCACTCTGTGAAACGTCACCTATCCATGTTCTCCACAGATGCTGCCTGACCCACTGAGTTACTGAGATCTGTGGAATTCTCTGCCTCAGAAGGCAGTGGAGGCCAATTCTCTGAATGCATTCAAGAGAGCTAGATAGAGCTCTTAAAGATAGCGGAGTCAGGGGGTATGGGGAGAAGGCAGGAACAGGGTACTGATTGTGGATGATCAGCCACGATCACATTGAATGGCGGTGCTGGCTAGAAGGGCCGAATGGCCTACTGCTGCACCTATTGTCTATTGTTACTCCAGCACTCTGTGAAATGTCACTTATCCATGTTCTCCACAGATGCTGCCTGACCCGCTGAGTTACTCCAACATTTTGTGTCTATCTTCGGCATAAACTAGCATCTGCAGTTCCTTCCTACACATGAATTCCTGCAGTCCCTTTAGAATTACCTTCCAGAAAGAGATGAATGATTCTCACGTAACTCTTATTTGCTTCAAATCTTTATAATGGAAGTAGATGCTGGTTTACTAAAAAAAGACACAACGTGCTGGAGTAATTGAGTGGGTCAGGCAGCATTGCTGGAGATTGGATATTGTCCAGGTTGATGTGATCTCCACTGTAGGTCTTGTGCTGTGGGTGATGTATAATGTACAGTGACAGGGTCTGAAATGGTTCTGTAACTGGAGTGATGAAATGCACCAGTCAGCTGTAAACAGTGATCAATGTGTCCATTGTAAAAATAATAATTACTAGCAAAAATGTAACTGGTGTTTGAGTGTAATTCCAAAATGAAAGATGTTGTTGCATTGTGGAATTGTAGAGTGCTGATATAATTCAGAGAGTAAGTCAGCCACACCAGCCTCCTGTTGATAACGCTGGGGATGAGTACACTCTCTGTGATGGATGCACCTTGTGCACTGGGCTTCGTTCCCCACACACCTGAGCTGGTGGGGCCTGGGCTGGAGGTCACAGTGGCTGTAGGTTAGGGTTGGTGAAAGTGCACTGACCATCCCACTCATTGCAGCAGGTGTGAATGATCTTGATATCAAGGTGAAGTTGAACCAACTGCCAGGTGAAATACAGCAGACAAAATGTGTCAGAAGGAACTGCAGAACTTATAAACTTATGAGTGAGTTCTGCTCCAATCATTGGTTTGAAGAAGAGTCCCGACCCGAAATATCACCTGTCCATCCCCTCCACAGATGCTGCACAGAGTGTTGGAGTAACACAGCGGGTCAGGCAGCATCTGTGGAGAACATGGATAGGTGACGTTTCACAGAGTGCTGGGGTAACACAGCGGGTCAGGCAGCATCTGTGGAGAACATAGATAGGTGACGTTTCACAGAGTGTTGGAGTAACTCAGCGGGTCAGGCAGCATCTGTGGAGAACATGGATAGGTGACGTTTCACAGAGTGCTGTGGATTGCTTCCTTTCTCGTTGAGTTTTATCCACAACACGGAGTGAGCTGGTGGTGAGTGACCGCACACTCTGGGCAGCCACAGTCACACAAACCCTGGCTGCAATGGTCACCAGCTCTGGCCACACTGACCTGGCTCGTCCAACACCTACTCTAGTCTAGTCTAGTCTAGTTGAGTCTGGTTGAGATGAGTTGAGTTGAGTGTAGTGTAGTTGAGTTGATTGTCCGGTGTGCGGAGGTGGGTAGGCAGCTTAGTTGGCGTTACTTGTTGGCAGATGAGAGGTGTGGCGTTGCCAGGGGGTGTGGGGTTCAGGGGGTGTGGGGTTCAGGGGGTGTGGGGTTCAGGGGGTGTGGGGTTCAGGGGGTGTGGGGTTCAGGGGGTGTGGGGTCCAGGGGGTGTGGGGGTGTGGGGTGGGGGGGGTCCAGGGGGTGTGGGGGGTCCAGGGGGTGTGGGGGGTCCAGGGGGTGTGGGGGGTCCAGGGGGTGTGGGGGGTCCAGGGGGTGTGGGGTCCAGGGGGTGTGTGGGGTCCAGGGGGTGTGGGTGTGGGTGTGGGGGGTCCAGGGGGTGTGGGGGGTCCAGGGGGTGGGGGGTCCAGGGGGTGTGTGGGGTCCAGGGTGTGTGCGGTCCACGCCCCCTGGACCCCACCCCCTCACCCCCTGGACCCCCCACCCCCTGGACCCCCCACCCCCTGGACCCCACAGCCCCTGGGCCCCCCACCCCCTGGACCCCCCACCCCCTGGACCCCCCACCCCCCGGACCCCACCCCCCCACCCCCTGGACCCCCCACCCCCTGGACCCCCCACCCCCTGAACCCCCCACCCCCTGGACCCCCTCACCCACTGGACCCCACGCCCCCTGGACCCCACCTGCCCACCCCCTGGATCCCACACCCCCTGGACCCCACACCCCCTGGACCCCACACCCCCTGGACCCCACCCCCTGGACCCTACCCCCTAGACCCCACCCCCCCACCCCTGGACCCCACCCCCTAGTCCCCACCCCCCCACCCCCTGGACCCCACCCCCCACCCCCACCCCCACACCCCCCACTCCCTGGACCCCCCACACCCCCTGGACCCCCCACACCCCCTGGACCCCCCACTCCCTGGACCCCCCACCCCTGGACCCCCCACCCCCTGGACCCCCCACACCCCCTGGACCCCCCACCCCCTGGACCCCCCCACCCCCTGGACCCCCCACCCACTGGACCCCACACCCCCTGGACCCCCCACCCCCTGGAACCCCACCCCCTGGACCCCCCACCCCTGGACCCCCCACCCCCTGGACCCCACGCCTCCTGGACCCCCCACCCCCTGGACCTCCCACCCCTGGACCCCCCACCCCCTGGAACCCCACCCCCTGGACCCCCCACCCCCTGGACCCCACGCCCCCTGGACCCCACGCCCTCTGGACCCCCCACTCCCTGGACCCCCCACCCCCTGGACCCCACGCCCCCTGGACTTCACCCGCCCACCCCCTGTACCCCCCACCCCCTGTACCCCCCACCCCCTGTACCCCCCACCCCCTGGACCCCCCCACCCTGGTGGGTGGTCCAGGGGGTGGGGGATCCAGGGGGTGGGGGGTCCAGGGGGGGGGGTCCAGGGGGTGGGCGGGTGAAGTCCAGGGGGCGTGGGGTCCAGGGGGTGGGGGGTCCAGGGAGTGGGGGGTCCAGAGGGCGTGGGGGGTACAGGGGGTGGGCGGGTGAAGTCCAGGGGGCGTGGGGTCCAGGGGGTGGGGGGTCCAGGGAGTGGGGGGTCCAGAGGGCGTGGGGTCCAGGGGGTGGGCGGGTGAAGTCCAGGGGGCGTGGGGTCCAGGGGGTGGGGGGTCCAGGGGGTGAGGGTGGGGGGTCCAAGGGGTGGGGGGTCCAGGGGGTGGGGGGTCCAGGGGGTGGGGGGTACAGGGGGTGGGGGGTACAGGGGGTGGGGGGTACAGGGGGTGGGGGGTACAGGGGGTGGGGGGTACAGGGGGTGGGCGGGTGGAGTCCAGGGGGCTTGGGGTCCAGGGGGTGGGGTCCAGGGGGTGGGGGGTCCAGGGGGTGGGGGGTCCAGGGGGTGGGGGGGGTGGGGTCCAGGGGCGTGGGGTCCAGGGGGTGGGGTCCGGGGGGTGGGGTCCTGGGGGTGGGGTCCGGGGGTTGGGGTCCAGGGGGTGGGGGGTCCAGGGGGTGGGGGGTCCAGGGGGTGGGCGGGTGGAGTCCAGGGGGCGTGGGGTCCAGGGGGTGGGGTCCAGGGGGCGTGGGGTCCAGGGGGTGGGGTCCAGGGGGTGGGGGGTCCAGGGGGTGGGGGGTCCAGGGGGTGGGGGGGTGGGGTCCAGGGGGTGGGGGGGTGGGGTCCAGGGTGCGTGGGGTCCAGGGGGTGGGGGGTCCAGGGGGTGGGGTCCAGGGGGTGGGGGGTCCAGGGGGTGGGGTCCAGGGGGTGTGGGGTCCAGGGACTGGGGGGTCCAGGGGGTGGGGTGTCCAGGGGGTGGGGGGTCCAGGGGGCGTGGGGTCCAGGGGGTGGGGGGTCCAGGGGGTGGGGGGGGTGGGGGGTCCAGGGGGTGGGGGGTCCAGGGGGTGGGGGGTCCAGGGGGTGGGGGGTCCAGGGGGTGGGGGGGTGGGGTCCAGGGGGTGGGGGGGTGGGGTCCAGGGTGCGTGGGGTCCAGGGGGTGGGGGGTCCAGGGGGTGGGGGGTGGGGTCCAGGGGGCGTGGGGTCCAGGGGGTGGGGGGGCGGGGTCCAGGGGGCGTGGGGTCCAGGGGGTGGGGGGTCCAGGGGGTGGGGGGTCCAGGGGGTGGGGGGTCCAGGGGGTGGGGGGTCCAGGGGGTGGGGTGTCCAGGGGGTGGGGTCCAGGGGGTGGGGGGTCCAGGGGGTGGGGTCCAGGGGGTGTGGGGTCCAGGGACTGGGGGGTCCAGGGGGTGGGGGGTCCAGGGGGTGGGGTGTCCAGGGGGTGGGGGGTCCAGGGGGTGGGGGGTCCAGGGGGTCCAGGGGGCGTGGGGTCCAGGGGGTGGGGGGTCCAGGGGGTGGGGGGGGTGGGGTCCAGGGGGTGTGGGGTGTGGGATCCAGGGGGTGTGGGGTCCAGGGGGTGTGGGGTCCAGGGGGTGGGGGGTCCAGGGGGTGGGGGGTCCAGGGTGTGGGGGGTCCAGGGGGTGGGGGGTCCAGGGGGTGGGGAGTCCAGGGGGTGGGGGGGTGGGGTCCAGGGGGTGTGGGGTCCAGGGGGTGGGGGGTCCAGGGTGTGCTGTTGCCATGGTCTCTCTTACGGCCGCCAGGGACATTACGCTGCGATTGTTGGGCGGCAGAGCTTTCACCCAGAGCTACACGTGTTTTACATTGGCGGGCATTAGCAGTAATGGCCGGGCCTGCTCCGTACAGCAGAGTGGACAATTGAGGCTTATCTTGGAGAGCGGTCATTTCTGCAAGTGTATTAACCTGTGACAGCGTTCAGTAGCAGAAACAGTGACAGTACCATGTGCCCACACCTGTCAACTTACAGTGACAGTGCCATGTGCCCACACCTGTCAACTTACAGTGACAGTACCATGTGCCCACACCTGTCAACTTACAGTGACAGTACCATGTGCCCACACCTCCATTAATGACAAAGCCAGTAGTGGTCCATGAACTGTTGCACGTGAACCGCCAACCGGAATAGTGAGCGGCCCGGATAGAGTGGATGTGGAGAGCATGTTTCCACTAGTGGGAGAGTCTAGGACCAGAGGGCACAGCCTCAGTATTAAAGGACGTTCCTTTAGGAAGGAGATGAGGAGGAATTTCTTTAGTCAGAGGGCGGTGAATCTGTGGAATTCTTTGCCACAAAAGGCTGTGGAGGCCAAGTCAGTGGATATATTTAAGGCAGAGGTAATTAGATTCTTCATTAGTGCGGGTGTCAGGGGTTATGGGGCGAAGGCAGGAGAATGAGATTGGGAGGGAGAGATAGATCAGCCATGATTGAATGGCGGAGTAGACTTGATGGGCCGAACGGCCTAATTCTGCTCCTATCCCTTAAGAACTTATAAAACAGGCAATATCTGCACGCAGATGAAGTCTTCTCAATCTGAGCTCCTGTCCATCTTTGAACATTGTAATTTTAAAACTTCCTGGATAACATATAAGAAAGTATTAAAAAAATCAATTTATACTTGCAGGTAATTTATTGCCAATATTTCATAGCTGCCACAATATCCATCCAGCTCTTTTACATTTTTATTGAAGTAAATTAACTGCCCCTCAGTTACTTATAATATAAATGCGATTTTCTCCGTATCGATTCTGAGACATTTATTTCATTAATTTTGAAATGTGATAAAAGATGACAAATGATCTCCACTCAGTCTGCGGGGTGGTACGGTGGTGCAGCGGGTAGAGCTGCTGCCTCATGGTACGGTGGTGCAGCGGGTAGAGCTGCTGCCTCATGGCGCGGTGGTGCAGTGGGTAGAGCTGCTGCCTCATGGCGCGGTGGTGCAGTGGGTAGAGCTGCTGCCTCATGGTACGGTGGTGCAGCGGGTAGAGCTGCTGCCTCATGGCGCAAGAGACCCGGGTTCCATCCTGACTACGGGTGCTGTCTGTACGGAGTTTGTACCTTCTCCCCGTGACCTGTGTGGGTTTTCTCCGGGTGCTCTGGTTTCCTCCCAAACTCCAAAGACGTGCAGGTTTGTAGGTTAATTGGCCTGTGTTTTTTATACTTGGTGATATAGCTTGTAAATTGTCCTCGTTTCTCGTCTGTAAAGTGAATCCTGGTTGTGACTGAAGTTGCCTGATTGGACTGGGGCCGTGATGATGCAGCATTGACCATCCATGTCCTGAGTTAACCTAGGACACAGTACAGCACAGGAACAGGCCCTTCGGCCCACAATGCCCGTGCTGAACATGATGCCAAGACCATCTCTTATCTGCCATGGTCCATATCCCAGCATATCCATTCTTCCAGTTCCTGGCATCAACAAGATCATTTACACAACTAGTCACATCTGGTAGAATTAGAAATCAGTGACTTTGTCTAACGTGGCCCAGATAATATTTTAAAATTATTAGATCAGGTTTTTATAGTGGGACTTGCAGCAAAGTGAGTTAATGATCAATCTCTGGCCTAAAAACAGTGCCACATCCTCAGAGAGTGACAATCAGGCTCTTGTATAAATTAATGATACGTGTCATTTAAACCTACACTCCCCAGAGACCACATTACTCCATTAGATGGAGAGGGCCAGTCACTGACAGATTTCCGATTATATTTTAAATGAACTGTCATATTATTTACGTCAGTCCACCGTCTTTATCAAAATTCTTTAAAGTAATAAATTAGACTTGTTAGAAATTCTTCTCTGGAGTCAGGTCAGTGCTTATTACCATATTTTACGGTCTTGAGAGACAGTGTACGTTTATTTGGCCTAGTTAACTTTATTTCCTTTTAGTCTAAACAATTTAGAAACGTGATGAGCTTTGCTTACAGGTTGAGTATTTTCCCAGACGGATCCTTTGCTCTCTGTGACAGATCTGTTGTGTATCGTGTCCAGTCAGGCCCGTGGTGGTGAGTCAAGGCTGAGGTACAATGTGACCACTCTCTCCCACAAGGCACAAGCCTGGTGCTGTCTGGCTGCCCGGCATTAGCCACTGGTGTGAAGAAAGACTGGATAGACTCGGCTTGTACTCGCTGGAATTTAGAAGATTGAGGGGGGATCTTATAGAAACTTACAAAATTCTTAAGGGATTGGACAGGCTAGATGCAGGAAGATTGTTCCCGATGTTGGGGAAGTCCAGAACAAGGGGTCACAGTTTAAGGATAAGGGGGAAGTCTTTTAGGACCGAGATGAGAAAGTTTTTTTTCACACAGAGTGGTGAATCTGTGGAATTCTCTGCCACAGAAGGTAGTTGAGGCCAGTTCATTGGCTATATTTAAGAGGGAGTTAGATGTGGCCCTTGTGGCTAAAGGGATCAGGGGGTATGGAGAGAAGGCAGGTACAGGCTACTGAGTTGGATGATCAGCCATGATCATATTGAATGGCGGTGCAGGCTCGAAGGGCCGAATGGCCTACTCCTGCACCTATTTTCTATGTTTCTATGTTTCTATTTGGTGAGGACACTTTCAATCCGAAGAAAGGTCTCGACCCAACACATCACCTATCCATGTTCTCCACAGATGCTGCCTGACCCGTTGAGTTACTCCAGCACTCTGTGAAATGTCACCTATCCATGTTCTCCACAGATGCTGCCTGACCCGCTGAGTTACTCCAGCGCTCTGTGTCTATCTCTGTAAGCCAGCATCTGCAGTTCCTTCCCACAGGAGTGCAGTTCTTTGTTTCGATGTCCTGCATGTTACTGACATCTGCACACAGCTTAGGGAAGTGAGATACCTTCTCAATGTTCTCACACCAGTACAGCTCTGTCCATCTGTCAGATAGACATTGCCGTCTGTGCAGTGAGACAGGCAGAGAGAGTTTCATTGAAACGTCTCAAGTTATGAAAGACCTAGAAGGTTAGGAAGAACCATACCTCATCCATCGGAGAAGCCAATGAACAAAGATGATCGTGGGTTTGGGGCGGCACGGTGGCGCAGCGGGTAGAGCTGCTGCCTCACAGCGCCGGAGACCCGGGTTCAATCCTGACTACGGGTGCTGTCTGTATGCAGTTTATACGTTCTCCCCATGACTGCGTGGATTTCTTCCGAGTGTGAAAACGCACACCACCAGATTCAGGGACAGTTTCTTCCCAGCTGTTATTAGGCAACTGAACCATCCTACCACAACCAGAGAGCAGTGCTGAACTACTATCTACCTCATTGGAGACCCTCGGACTATCCTTGATTGGACTTTGCTGCCTTTACCTTGCACTAAACGCTATTCCCTTATCATGTAACCCGATTGATTGTAATAATGTGCAGTCTTTCCGCTGACTGGAGAGCGCGCAACAAAAGCTTTTCACTGCACACGTGACAATAAAGTAAACTGGCCTGGCCTGGCCTGGCCTGGCCTGGACTGCTCCGGTCTCCTCCCACACTCCAAAGACGTGCAGGTTTGTAAGTTAATTGGGGCTTCAGTTAAAGTTGTAAATGGTCCCTAATGAAGACCACACCCTGTTTGAAAGATCCATCTGCCCAGAACTGATTCCAGAACTACTCCAAAATCTAATCGACCTCCTGCAAGGCTTTAAAACTGGCCAATATTCAAATAAAAAGACATCCCATATTAAAATGTTGTGTGGCACAGTTCCATCGGCATTTGGCCAAACCCTGGATACACAAAGTATATGATGGTGCCTGTTGTTCTCATTAGCTTAGCCTTCACTGATAATGAACGATATGCTTAACATTAATCACCTGCGACAATGTATATTGAAGTTGCCTTTGTATATTAATGCAGAGCTTTTAGACTTGTCATTGAGGTGACACCTGGTCCTCAGGGAATAGGTTTTTCCCTGAACACTGAAGAGCCGGATAATAATAAATCACACATTTCTCCACACTCTGGTCTTGATGTGCGTAACCTGCAGAGATTACACAGCAGCGCCATTCAATTGTTTCACCTGCTGCTCTTTCTACAGAATGAAATGGTGGTTCTTGATGTTTAAAACTGGCGGCTGGACAACAGACTGAATGTGTCGGATGGAACTGCAGATGCTGGTTTACACCACAGAGTGCTGGAGTAACTCAGCGGGTCTGGCAGCATCTGTGGAGAAAAGGGATGGGTGACGTTTCGGGTCAAGACCCTTCTTCAGACTGAGAGTCAGGGGAGAGGGAACCACAGAGGTTATGGAAGGGTAAGGTGTGAAAACGATAGATCAATGCAGGCGATGACCAGGAAATGTAGAATGGTTCATTGTTGGATGAGGGGAAGGTCACACAAGGAGGCACACAGTCAGTAACATTAATCACGTGGCCAGTGAAACTAGTCGGAGAACTAGGGTGGGGGAGGGATGGAGAGAGGGGGAATGCTGGGGTTACATGAAGTTAGTGAGGTCAATATTCATGCCGTTGGGTTGTAAGTGGGCATCAGAGTGTGATTCACTTTACGGCACCTCGTGGCGTGCCAGGACTGTGTAACTGGTGATCTGGCTCCTCGTGCCGTGCCAGGACTGATGACTGGTGATCTGGCTCCTCGTGCCGTGCCAGGACTGATGACTGGTGATCTGGCTCCTCGTGCCGTGCCAGGACTGTGTAACTGGTGATCTGGCTCCTCGTGGCGTGCCAGGACTGTGTAACTGGTGATCTGGCTCCTCGTGCCGTGCCAGGACTGATGACTGGTGATCTGGCTCCTCGTGCCGTGCCAGGGCTGTGTAACTGGTGATCTAGCTCCTCGTGCCGTGCCAGGACTGTGTAACTGGTGATCTGCAGGAAGTCACAGACCTAGTTCATTTTTCACAAATGTCCTATTTCCATTTTTGATTTATTTCCCTGATTTGTTGACTGACAAAGGGACAGTGACCCAGAAAGACAAACACTTGCTCACAACGCCAACACACCTGGATGACCAGTCAGTTTGCAGTTGCTGCTGCAGTTGGTGGCAGATCACAGAGTGAAGATGGTGATCAAAACTACACCAGGATCTTGGTCAGATGGGCAAGTGGGCCGAGGAATGGCAAATGGAGTTTCATGCACGTTAGTGGGACATGATGCTGAACCAGGGCAGGACCATCACAGTGAATGGTGGGGACTGGGCAGTGCTGTAGAGCAGTGCAGTGCAGTTTGGTTTAGTTTAGATTAGTTTTGTTTATTGTCACATGTACCGAGGTTGAGTGAAAAGCTTTCTGTTGTGTGCTATCTGGTTAGTGGAAAGACTGGACATGACTGTAATCGAGCCGGCCACAGTGTACTCAGCAGTGGGATCTAGGAGCGTAGGTACAGGGTTCCTTGACAGTGGCATCACCAGTAGATACAGTGATGAAGAATGCTTTTAGCAAGATAGTCTTCATCAGACAGGTAATCTAGTATGGAGATTAGGAGGTTATGTTACAGTTGTATAAGACGTTGGTGAGGCCACACATGGAGTCTTGTGTTCAGTTATGGAAACCCTGCTATAGGAAGGGTTCCCATGCCACTCACATGGAAAGGTACTGAGAGGCTTTATGGGAATGTCGCCAGGACTCAGGGGGCCTGAGCTGTCGGGAGAGGTTGAGCAGGCTGGGACTCTATTCCTTGGAGCGCAGGAGGATGAGAGGAGATTGTGTATAGATGAATAAGATCATGAAGGGGATAATAGACAATAGGTGCAGGAGGAGGCCATTCGACCCTTCGAGCCAGCACCACCATTCAATGTGATCATGGCTGATCATTCTCAATCAGTACCCCGTTCCTGCCTTCTCCCCATACCCCCCGACTCCGCTATCTCTTGAATGCTATAGATGGGGTGGATGATGCACAGATCTGCAAACGTTCAGGTCCTTTGGGCTGGGATTTCATAAAGGTAAATAGAAAGTGTGTGTTGCTACTAGCCTGGACGTACCACCTGCACTGGGCATTGCAGTCTCTCTGGCTGCTCCTGACAGTTTGGTGGTAAGCTGCAGGTACCTGCAGATGGAATCATATCCAAAATAAAAACCTACCCCTCAACCAGTGAGGAAACATGGGTAAGGAAGGTCACCTTCACTGCCCTTTGGTGACGGTCATTTGTAATTAGCCAGTGTGATTTGGACCATCGCTTCGTGCTCCTGGTAACATCTCCATCCCAGAGGGCATTGTCCACAGGGAACATTCATGGGAAGAGCCAGTGGTTCACAGGTCTTGTTCCACCCACACATTGACCGCCTGAGGGGGGGGGTTTGCAGTGGTAGACACAGGTACTGATTGATACTCTCTGAGGGGCGTGTGTGGACAATGATTCACGTAACGATTCACTAATAAATCCTTCACATCCATGGCAACCAGGCTGTGACACACTCCAATAACGTAGAGGTTTGTACGTCAATCGAGTTGTACAAGGATAATCACAGGGTGATGATGTTTGTCAAGTTACAAATATTTATAATTATTTGACTCTTTAGTGTTTAAACATTGAAAACAAATTCAATGATGTTAGCATTGTGCAAGACCACAACACAACAGGTAGAACCTACTGAATAGATTTGGGTGGATTTGGTTCAAGGTTAGACCATAGAGTCATAGAGTGATACAGTGTGGAAATAGGCCCTTCGGCCCAACTTGCCCATACCGCCCAACATGTCCCAGCTACACTAGTCCCACCTGCCAGTGCTTGGCGCATATCCCTCCAAACCTGTCCTATCCATGTACCTGTCTAACTGTTTCTTAAACGTTGGGATAGTCCTCCTCTGGCAGCTCGTTCCATACACCCACCACCCTTTGTGTGAAAAAGTTACCCCCCAGATTCCTATTAAATCTTTTCCCCTTCACCTTGAACCTATGTCCTCTGGTCCTCGATTCCCCTACTCTGGGCAAGAGACTCTGTGCATCTACCCGATCTATTCCTCTCATGATTTTATACATCTCTATAAGATCTCCCCTCATCCTTCTGCGCTCCAAGGAATCGAGACCCAGCCTACTCAACCTCTCCCTGTAGCTCAGTCCTTCCAGTCTTGGCAACATCCTCATGAAGATCAGTTAAAGATCTGATCAGTGAAAGGTTTCAGAGAGGTTTTGTGTGTGAGGTTTGTTCTCGACTGTCCTTGGCATCATGTTAGATTGTTCCCAGATCACTGGGAGGATGTGGAGAAGGGGGAATGTCTACTTCAGCTCCTCCAATCCTTACAAGTGAAAAGAGACAAGGTGCTTGTACATGACCTTCTACCAATAAAACCTTTCTCAGGAAGGGACGTGAATTAGATTGAGGAGCTCGGAGAGACTTGCTCAGTCTGAAGATGGGTCCTGACCCGAAACATCACCCACTCCTTCTCCCCACAGATGCTGCCTGACCTGCTGAGTTATGGGTCGGGACCCATCTTCAGGCTGATTGGGGATGGGGGAAGAAAGCTGGAAGAGAGAGGGGCAGGACAAAGCCTGGCAGGTAACAGGTAGGTACAGGTAGATAATATTCCATCCCAACCTGTCTGGCCACAATGCTCCACCTACATTAGTCCGGTTTGCCTCTGTTTGGCCCATATCATATCATATCATATATATATACAGCCGGAATCAGGCCTTTTCGGCCCTCCAAGTCCGTGCCGCCCAGCGATCCCCGTACACCAACACTATCCTACACACACTAGGGACAATTTTTACATTTACCCAGCCAATTAACCTACATACCTGTACGTCTTTGGAGTGTGGGAGGAAACTGAAGATCTCGGAGAAAACCCACGCAGGTCACGGGGAGAACGTACAAACTCCATACAGTACAGCACCCGTAGTCAGGATCGAACCTGAGTCTCCGGCGCTGTATTCGCTGTAAAGCAGCAACTCTACCGCTGCGCTACCGTGCCGCCACCGTGCCGCCACCGTGCCGCCACCGTGCCGCCACCGTGCCGCTACCGTGCCGCTACCGTGCCGCCACCGCTGCGCTACCGTGCCGCCTCAAGACCTTTCCAATCGTGTACCTGTCCAAATATCTTTGAAATATTATTATAGTCCCTGACTCAACTACCTCCTCTGGCAGCTCGTTCCATACACCCAACACCCTCTGTGTGAAAGTGTTGCCCCTCAGGTTCCTGTTAAACCTTTTCCCCCTCTCACCTTAAACCCATGCCCCCTGGTTCTAGATTCACCAACCCTGGGTAAAACACTGCAATTCACTTTGTTTCAGGATGAGTGTAAAAGTGCCAATGAAACCTTGTTTACATGAGGCAAAAGTGTTTGTGAGACTCTTGTGAGGTTATCCACTTTGGTGGCAAGAACAGGAAAGCAGAGTATTATCTGAATGGTGGCCGATTAGGAAAAGGGGAGATGCAACGAGACCTGGGTGTCGTGGTACACCAGTCATTGAAAGTAGGCATGCAGGTGCAGCAGGCAGTGAAGAAAGCGAATGGTATGTTGGCATTCATAGCGAGGGGATTTGAGTATAGGAGCAGGGAGGTTCTGCTGCAGTTGTACAGGGCATTGGTGAGACCACACCTGGAGTATTGCGTACAGTTTTGGTCTCCTAATCTGAGGAAAGACATTCTTGCCATAGAGGGAGTACAGAGAAGGTTCACCATATTGATTCCTAGGATGGCAGGACTTTCATATGAAGAAAGACTGAATAGACTCGGCTTGTACTCGCTGGAATTTAGAAGATTGAGGGGGGATCTTATAGAAACTTACAAAATTCTTAAGGGGTTGGACAGGCTAGATGCAGGAAGATTGTTCCCAATGTTGGGGAAGTCCAGAACAAGGGGTCACAGTTTAAGGATAAGGGGGAAGTCTTTTAGGACCGAGATGAGAACGTTTTTTTTCACACAGAGAGTGGTGAATCTGTGGAATTCTCTGCCACAGAAGGTAGTTGAGGCCAGTTCATTGGCTATATTTAAGAGGGAATTAGATGTGGCCCTTGTGGCTAAAGGGATCAGGGGGTATGGAGAGAAGGCAGGTACAGGCTACTGAGTTGGATGATCAGCCATGATCATATTGAATGGCCGTGCAGGCTCGAAGGGCCGAATGGCCTACTCCTGCACCTATTTTCTATGTTTCTATGTTTCTTGATGATTTATTTGCAGTGTTGAGATTTCTCAGAGTGGGTGGGGTGCGCAGGTTTGTAGAGGGTGGTTTAGCTGGGCTCTGGTACAGAGTCTGGAGGTACACAGCTCCAGGGATGCTGACTGAGCCAGTGTCCTTCACTGACCACTGACTCCTCTCACACACACACACACATGTGTGCTTCACGATAAATCACCACCACCTTCCAGGCAGCCCGGTAATTTGCTGCTGCCAATTTACTGATAAAACAAACACTGTTTAATTTTTCTCTGATTTGGGACCACACAGAGTTCAGCAAAATAATTAAAAACAAATACCCCACCAACAGACCAATTGCTTTGCTCTCCTGGTCTCCACGAAACACATCTGTTGTGAATTATAAGTGGGACATAATGCAAGTTTCAATTAAGTGGCTATTTACTTTATTACCATATCAGGCAAGCAGCACATGCACATCAATGAATATTGACAAGCTCATTTCATTCTGATTCAACAGAGCGGAGGTGTGGAGAATTGATTAGAATTCAAGAGGGAACCAATACCTGGTTGATGAAGCTTTGTTCAGATGTGCATTGTGCCAGCTTGTTCACAGTGAGCTCCAGTGAAGAAAGTGTCTCTGCTCACGATGACAGAGGCACCTGGGAAGAGGGAGGACAATAGACAATAGACAATAGACAATAGGTGCAGGAGTAGGCCATTCAGCCCTTCGAGCCAGCACCGCCATTCAATGCGATCATGGCTGATCACTCTCAATCAGTACCCCGTTCCTGCCTTCTCCCCATACCCCCTCACTCCGCTATCCTTAAGAGCTCTATCCAGCTCTCTCTTGAAAGCATCCAACGAACTGGCCTCCACTGCCTTCTGAGGCAGAGAATTCCACACCTTCACCACTCTCTGACTGAAAAAGTTCTTCCTCATCTCCGTTCTAAATGGCCTACCCCTTATTCTTAGTTCTTCCTCATCTCCGTTCTAAATGGCCTACCCCTTATTCGTCAGGGAGTGTCTGGGGAGAAGGGAACGGAGCCAATATTGCAGCGCGGTGGCGCAGCGGGTAGAGCTGCTGCCTCACAGCGCCAGAGACCTGGCTTCCATCCTGACCACCGGTGCTGTCTGTTCCGAGTTTGTACGTTCTCCCTGTGACCGCGTGAGTTTTCTCCGAGATCTCCGGTTTCCTCCCACACTCCAATAACGTACAGGTTTGTAGGTTAATTGGCTTGGTATAAGTGTAAATTGTCATGAGTGTAATATTAGTGTGCGGGGATCGCTGGTCAGTGTGGACATGATGGGCCGAAGGGCCTGTTTCCCCGCTGTATTTCTAAACTAAACTGAACATTGATCCATGACAAACACAAATCACAGCTTGCACAGAGAGATGGTGGAACTCCTAGAGAGTGGTGACTCAATGAGATAGAGTGGGACAGAAGGGAGAGATTCGTTTTAGAGATTAGGTTAGATTAGATTAGGAAAGATTAAACTAGGTTAGGTTAGATTAGATTAGATTAGGAAAGGTTAAACTAGGTTAGGTTAGATTAGATTAGGAAAGATTAAACTAGGTTAGGTTAGATTAGGAAAGGTTAAACTAGGTTAGGTTAGATTAGATTAGGAAAGGTTAAACTAGGTTAGGTTAGATTAGATTAGGAAAGGTTAAACTAGGTTAGGTTAGATTAGATTAGGAAAGGTTAAACTAGGCTAGGTTAGATTAGATTAGTTTACATTAGGTTCCTCCACATCTCCTTCCTCATGGAACATCCTTTAATTTTGAGGCTGTGCCCTCTAGTCCCAGACTCTCCCACTAGTGGAACCATTCTCTCCACATCCACTCTATCCAAGGTCCAAGTACTTGTGATTAACTACTTGATAACAGTGACCGCTGCCAGTTGTAACTTGGGTCCGCGACTGATCTGCGTACAGGAACAACGTGGGATTTCCACACCTTGGCTTTTAATTTTGCTGGGGAGCGTGACAGATTTGTAATGCTTATTGCAATGTTGAAAGGTCAGGCAGAGCACAGTGAAACATCAGTGGCAGCAGCAATCCATTCTCACTTTGCCCACCGGAAGGACACTGTTTCTCTGCACAATAAACCTCCTTGCTAATGGTACTGACAGTGCACTTATTCAATGCTCCTCCTCCACATGAGGGGTGCAATATTAAACATATCCTCCACCACCACAAGGTCACAGCGTTCTCACAGAGCCAACAATCTCCAGTCCCAAAATATAAAGCTGGAGGCCGGTGAATCTGTGGATCTTTAGTCAGAGGGCAGTGAATCTGTGGAATTCTTTGCTACAGAACATTGTGGAGGCCAAGTCAGTGGATAGATTTAAGGCAGAGATAAATAGATTGTTGATTAGTGCGGGTGTCAGGGGTTATGGGGAGAAGGCAGGAGAATGGGGTTAGGAGGGAGAGATAGATCAGCCATGATTGAATGGCAGAGTAGACTTGATGGGCTAAATGGCCTAATTCTGCTCCCATCACGTGACCTTATGACCTGATCAACACTTACACTTTAAGTTGCTGCCTTCCTGCTGAAGGTTTCATCTAACACGATGTCACAGAGAAAATGCAGTTGTTTGAATTTTCACTGATTTGAAGGGGCCTGAACTTGAGATTTCCTTTCACCAACTACCCAATGCCCAGATACATCAGGGGCATCTCCATTCACCAACTACCCAATGCCCAGATACATCAGGGGCATCTCCATTCACCAACTACCCAATGCCCAGACACATCAGGGGCATCTCCATTCACCAACTACCCAATGCCCAGATACATCAGGGGCATCTCCATTCACCAACTACCCAATGCCCAGCCCAGACACATCACGGGCATCTCCATTCACCAACTACCCAATGCCCAGCCCAGACACATCACGGGCATCTCCATTCACCAACTACCCAATGCCCAGACACATCAGGGGCATCTCCATTCACCAACTACCCAATGCCCAGCCCAGATACATCAGGGGCATCTCCATTCACCAACTACCCAATGCCCAGACACATCAGGGGCATCTCCATTCACCAACTACCCAATGCCCAGACACATCAGGGGCATCTCCATTCAAAGGAAGGAAAGCAATAACAACCGGTCGATCGTAAATGTTATCTAGCATCTTTCCAGCCTTTGAAAACTAAAAATTATAATTTATTATTTCAATTTTTAATTATAATCCCCTTGCATTTCTTCGTTTCATTAACCTCCTCTTTTAATCCAATCTTTCTCCTTCACCCAAATGTCCCATCTTTCTTTCCCTCTCTTTACTTCACTTTCTCTACAGAGTTAGAAACATAGCCAGCACCTCCATTCAATATGATCATGGCTGATCATCCAGCACCCTGTTCCTGCTTTTTCCCCATATCCCCTGATTCCGTTAGACCCAAGAGCTCAATCTGACTCTCTCTTGAAAACATTCAGTGAATCGGCCTCCACTGCCTTCTGTGGCAGAGAATTCCACAGATTCACAACTCTCTGGGTGAAGAAGGTTTTCCTCACCTCAGTCCTAAATAACCTACCACTTATTCTTAAACTGTGGCCCCAGGTTTCGTTGAGCAGAGTTGTGAGTTAAACGCGTTAACTCACGTTTGTTGGTCAATACTCTGCACGTTGCAACATTCTTCCATCTGACTGGACCAAGCGTCGTTCCATTGCTGACTTGTCTTCTGGGGAACAAGTGGTGAAGTTGTTGTAGGGACCACGTACAACATCTCACCAACACGCATGTGGGGACCACGTACAACATCTCACCAACACGCATGTGGGGACCACGCACAACATCTCACCAACACGCATGTGGGGACCACGCACAACATCTCACCAACACGCATGTGGGGACCACGTACAACATCTCACCAACACGCATGTGGGGACCACGCACAACATCTCACCAACACGCATGTGGGGACCATGCACAACATCTCACCAACACGCATGTGGGGACCACGCACAACATCTCACCAACACGCATGTGGGGACCACGCACATCTCACCAAACACGCGTGTGGGGATCACGCACAACATCTCATCAACACGCGTGTGCACATGGGGAGGGGTGGGGAGCTACACGTGGTGGGAACATTGGACGCTGGTCTTCAAACTCAAGGGTTGACAGTCAGAAACATCTTAAGAACTCAACCTTATGCACCTTTCAAGTTGACTAAATCACTGTCCAAGAATCACTGATATGTGCCCATTATTCTTTCTTTTATTAATTATACATTGGAAATTAAGCTTCCATTATTATTAGTTTATATCAAAGTTCATCTTGGGCAGAATGTAGAAACAAGGAACTGCAGATGCTGGTTTATAACCAAAGATAGAAACAAAGTGCTGGGGTCATTCAATACGTTTGGTTTAGTTTAGAGATATAGCACAGAAATAGGCCCTTCGGCCCATCGAGTCCATGCCGACCAGCAATCCCCGCACACTAACACTATCCTACACACTAGGGACAATTTACATTTATACCAAGCCCATTAACCTACAAACCTGCACGTCTTTGGAGTGTGGGAGGAAACCGGAGCACCCGGAGAAAACCCACGCAGGTCACGGGGAGAACGTGCAGACTCTGTACAGACGGCGCCCGTAGTCAGGATCAAACCCGGGTCTCTGGTGCTGTGAGGCAGCAGCTCTACCCGCTGCACCACCGTGCCGCCCTGGGTCAGGCAGCATCTGTGGAGAACATGGATAGGTGACGTTACACAGAGTGCTGGAGTAACTCAGCGGGTCAGGCAGCATCTGTGGAGAACATGGATAGGTGACGTTTCACAGAGTGCTGGAGTAACTCAGCGGGTCAGGCAGCATCTGTGGAGAACATGGATAGATGACGTTTCACAGAGTGCTGGAGTAACTCAGCGGGTCAGGCAGCATCTGTGGAGAACATGGATAGATGACGTTTCACATGGGAACAAAGATCCATAAATACTGCCTGTCCTGCTGAGTTACACCAGCACCTTGTGTTTACAGTATCTTCTATCTTGGGCAGATGGAGAGCTCTACTCAAGCTGTGTATTTATCTAGTAATCCATATCAGTAATAATTGCTTACACTTGATTTGCCTCATGGTGTTTGATGTTCTGTGATTTAAACATTGATGACATGTGAATAATCAATCAATGCTTAATCAATGATTATGTGGGGGGAAGCAATGGTTTCAATGGTGGCAATTTGCTCAGGAGCTCAATATCCAGAACACTCATTTGTTTTGTAAAAACAGTTACTTGTGCAGAATATTCATTCATAAGTTTGCCCTTCAATTTTATGTTAATTTGCTTTCAAATATGCAAACAGTACAAGAATATATTTCACCTCTTGCAGAGTGGGTTAGTTACTGAAATCATTTCCATAATATGTCAGAGGCATTTGGTGAATCACTCTCAGCAGGAAGTGGGGTTAGGTCACAAAGTTATGAGTGTTAGGAGCAGAATCAGGCCATTCAGCCCATCAAGTCTACTCTGCCATTCAATCATGGCAGAACTATCTCTCCTAACTCCATTCTCCTGCCCTCTCCCCATAACCCCTGACACCCGCACTAATCAAGAATCTATCTATCTCTGCCTTAAATATATCCACTGACTTGGCCTCCACTGCTGTATGTGGTTCTCCTGTGACTGTGTGTGGCGGCTGCTAAAATAAGGCATTCAATACAAAACAACTTCCCCGGAAATAGTCCACTGTTCTCTCCACTTCAGTGGAAGCTTCACTGAGGATTAGATTTGCACTTGGGTTTCAGATCAGTTTCGTTTTTTAGATTTAGAGATACTGCGCGGAAACAGGCCCTTCGGCCCACCGAGTCCGCGCCGCCCAGCGATCCCCGCACATTAACACTATCCTACACACACTAGGGACAATTTTTACATTTGCCCAGTCAATTAATCTACAAACCTGTACGTCTTTGGAGTGTGGGAGGAAACCGAAGATCTCTGAGAAAACCCACGCAGGTCACGGGGAGAACGTACAAACTCCGTACAGACGGCGCCCGTAGTCAGGATCAAACCTGAGTCTCCGGCGCTGCATTCGCTGTAAAGCAGCAACTCTACCACTGCGCCACCGTGCCGCCGTTTATTGTCACGTGTACCAAGGTACAGTGAAAAGCTTTTGTTGCGCGTTAACCAGTCAGCGGAAAGACAATACATGATTACAATCGATCCATTTACAGTGTA
Organism: Rhinoraja longicauda; assembly: GCF_053455715.1. Lineage (NCBI taxonomy): Eukaryota > Metazoa > Chordata > Chondrichthyes > Rajiformes > Arhynchobatidae > Rhinoraja > Rhinoraja longicauda. The sequence continues at coordinate 972,228 of NC_135972.1, read as the reverse complement.
CACATACATGATAAGGGAATAACGTTCAGTGCAAGGTAAAGCCAACAAAGTCTGGTCAAGGATAGTCTGAGGGTCACCAAAGAGGTGGACTGTAGTTGGGGCAGGTTCCATCCAGCACGGGCCACTCTGGGCTCTGAGGTTTATCAGTGATGGAGATCCTGGACAATGGGAGCCTCCATCAGCAGCTCCCCCAATCCTTGTAGCATCACCTCCACCCCCCCACCCCCCACATCCCAGCCACCAGCCAGGAGCTTCCCCCACCCTCAGACCGGACTCTGTGTGCTTGTACCCCCCCTCCCCCCACACTCAGGGACCTGCAATGCTCCCCATCCATACACCCGGTCCTCAGACCAGGGGGCTTGACCAGGGACCCCCATGTTGTACAGAGCGGGGCTGGGGGAGGCTGATCATTGGCGTGCAGTTAGATGAACCCACTCCAAGGGTGTCGCGACAGGCAGGAGCATCTACTTGCCATGCTGGTCGACGGTGGAACAATGAATCCTTCTTGCAGCAGCACAACACGGCTGTAAACACAATGCTCACACAGAACAGAATCAACAACACATCAAGAAATCAATAAACATCAATACTCGTGCAGAAAAGCCCAACGCCCACAGTGTCCAAGAGTAGGAGTGAAAGGGTCCTTTTCAGAATGGCAGGCAGTGGTGAGTGGAGTGCCGCAAGGCTCGGTGTTGGGGCCGCAACTGTTTACCATATATATTAATGATTTGGAAGAGGGAATTAGAAGCAACACTAGCAAGTTTGCGGATGACACAAAGCTGGGTGGCAGTTTAAACTGTGAAGAGGATGTTAGGAGGTTGCAGGGTGTCCTGGACAGGTTGAGTGAGTGGGCAGATGCGTGGCAGATGCAGTATAATATAGATAATTGTGAGGTTATCCACTTTGGCGGCAGAAACAAGGAGGCAGATTATTATCTCAATGGAGTTAGGTTAGATAATGGGGAGGTGCAGCGAGACCTGGGTGTCCTTGTACACCAGTCACTGAAAGTTGGCGTGCAGGTACAGCAGGCAGTGAAGAAAGCTAATGGCATGTTGGCCTTCATAACAAGAGGATTTCAGTATCGGATTAAAGAGGTTCTTCTGCAGTTGTATAGGGCCCTGGTAAGACCACATCTGGAGTATTGTGTACAGATTTGGTCTCCTAATTTGAGGAAGGACATCCTTGTAATTGAGGACTGACATACGAGGAAAGATTGAAAAGACTAGGTTTGTATTCGCTGGAGTTTAGACGGATGAGAGGGGATCTTATAGAAACATATAAAATTATAAAAGGACTGGACAAGCTAGATGCAGGAAAAATGTTCCCAATGTTGGGCGAGTCCAGAACCAGGGGCCACAGTCTTAGAATAAAGGGGAGGGCATTTAAAACTGAGGTGAGAAAAAACGTTTTCACCCAGAGAGTTGTGAAATTGTGGAATTCTCTGCCACAGAGGGCAGTGGAGGCCAAATCACTGGATGGATTTAAGAGAGAGTTAGATAGAGCTCTAGGGTCTAGTGGAATCAAGGGATATGGGGAGAAGGCAGGCACGGGGTATTGATTGGGGACGATCAGCCATGATCACAATGAATGGCGGTGCTGGCTCGAAGGGCCGAATGGCCTCCTCCTGCACCTATTTTCTATGTTTCTATGTCTATGTAACTATTTGTTCCATTCATGTTGTGCGGTGCCCAAATCCTGATGTCGCTGGCAAGAAACTGTTCCTGAACCCGGAGGTCATGGTTTTCAGACTCCTGTACCTTCTTCTCCATGGTAGCAGCGAGATGAGAGCGTGGCCAGGGTGGTATGGGTCATTGGGAGTGTGGTTAGGGTGGTGTGGGTGGTGTGGGTGGTGTGGGTGGTCAGGGTGGTGTGGGGTGTGGGTGGTGAGGGTGGTGTGGGTGGTGTGGGGGTGTGGGTGGTGTGGGTGGGGTGGGGGTGTGGGTGGTGTGGGTGGGGTGTGGGTGGTGTGGGGGGGTGTGGGTGGTGTGGGTGGGGTGTGGGTGGTGTGGGTGGTGTGGGTGGTGTGTGGGGTGTGGGGGGTGTGGGGGGTGTGGGGGGTGTGGGGGGGTGAGGGTTGTGTGGGTGGTGTGGGTGGTGTGGGGGGTGTGTGGGGTGTGGGGGGTGTGGGGTGTGGGGGGTGTGGGGTGTGGGGGGTGTGTGGGGTGTGGGGGGTGTGGGGTGTGGGGGGTGTGTGGGGTGTGGGGGGTGTGTGGGGTGTGGGGGGTGTGTGGGGTGTGGGGGGTGTGTGGGGTGTGGGTGGTGTGGGTGGTCAGGGTGCTGTGGGAGCCCACTGAGTCCACGCCTACCAGCGATCCCCGCACACTAACACTATCCTACACACACTAGGGACAATTTACAATTTTACACAAGCCAATTAACCTGCAAACCTGCACGTCTTTAGAGTGTGGGAGGAAACCGGAGCGCCCGGTGAAAACCCACGCAGGTCACAGAGAGAACGTACAAACTCTTTACAGACAGCGCCTGTAGTCAGGATGGAACCCGGGTCTCCGGCGCTGTGAGGCAGCAGCTCTACCCGCTGCACCACCGTGCCACACGTTAATGTGTGTTAAAGAAACAATCAGCTCCAGCACATCAGGAGACTTCAATGCACGACCTTGATGGACAACAGCTCTGTCACTGGAAGGGTTAAATGTGAGTGGGAAACGGCTACAATCTCTAATGTAATCAAGGAGTGAATGAATAGAAGCTTCTCCAGGGTCTTGGCCAAAGGGGAGGGACAGTGGGCTGTTGTTTAGGGTCAGGTCATGCTGACAGTGACTGCAATGCTATGTCACAAAGCAGCTTTGACAAGAAAATTGAATTCCTTTGAAAACTGCGGCCCCAGTAATGGATTGATGGCGATGTAACTAGATCAATACTCTCTATTGTTCACCAGATCTCTGGCCTCACAAACCAACCTGTCATGCAGGTAAATGGCCACAAACTTCAGGATTGGAGCCAAATCAGACAAGAGGCCGAAGAATGATGTGATCAGATTAGACCGTGCTGTAGTGGACTTCTGCTGTGTTACTGCATGGCCTTGCCTGCTTCCATTTGTAAACCGTTAGCACAGCACGGTGGTGGAAACACTAGCAGGTAACGTCACCTTGAAAGCTCTAGACCCCAGGTGATGGACCACAAGCAGGTAACGTCACCTCGACAGTACCAGACCCAAGGTGGTGGACCACAAGCAGGTAACATCACCTTGACAGTTCCTAGCAGGTAACATCACCTTGACAGTTCCTGACCCAAGGTGGTGGAAACACAAGCAGGTAACATCACCTTGACAATACCACACCCAAGGTGGTGAACCACAAGCAGGTAACGCCACCTTGAAAGCTCTAGACCCAAGGTGGTGAACCACAAGCAGGTAATGCCACCTTAACAGTTCCACACCCAAGGTGGGTTGTCCAGGACTAGAGGGCATGGCTTTAAGGTGAGAGGGGCAAGGTTTAAAGGAGATGTGCTGGGCACACAGAGGGTGGGTGGGGTCCTGGAACGCACTGCCAGGGCTGGTGGTGGAGCCTGATACCATAGTGGCTTTCACGAGGCTTTTAGGAATTTCTTAAGTCTCATGTTTAGAGGTCTCATGTGGAAATGCATGGAATGGAGGGATATGGACCACGTGCAGGCACAGGCGATTAGGTTATCTTTGCATCATGTTCAGCACGGACACTGTGGGCCGAAGGGCCTGTTCCTGTGCTGTTCCGTGTTCTATGTTCTAAAACTTAACAGGAAACGTAACTGTGCATCTTCCCAGAGTATCTGATTAATGGAGGGAGGGGAAGGTACAAGGGCACTTGAATTTAATTCCAGTTTGGTTGCAAAAGAGAAATGAAGGCGGTGAAATAGTAAATGATGGAAACCAGGAAGATGGAGTGGGAAAGGATTGGTGAAAAGTGTAAAAGTAAAAAAGAATACAATTTGAAAAATCTCTTCAACAACAGAGGCGGAACAAATGAGGCAGGAAACATGTTCCCAATGTTGGGGGAGTCCAGAACAAGGGGCCACAGTTTAAGAATAAGGGGTAGGCCATTTAGAACGGAGATGAGGAAAAACATTTTCAGTCAGAGAGTTGTGAATCTATGGAATTCTCTACCTCAGAAGGCAGTGGAGGCCAATTCTCTGAATGCATTCAAGAGAGAGCTAGATAGAGCTCTTAAAGATAGCGGAGTCAGGGGGTATGGGGAGAAGGCAGGAACGGGGTACTGATTGAGAATGATCAGCCATGGCCACATTGAATGGCGGTGCTGGCTCGAAGGGCCGAATGGCCTCCTCCTGCACCTATTGTCTATTGAGATTGCTGGTTTCCAGAGCTGGGAAGGTGATGGGCAGTGATTAGGAGCTGGCTCGCTCCCTGCACCTGTGCCTCGTGTTCAACCACGTGAGGTTGTGTGATACCGAGTGGTCTGTCCAACCTCTCTGCCTCTCATCGCCAAACGTGGGCCTTGTCATTGTGTGTGACCCACCAATCACACCGAGCCTCTGTAAATCACCCACACCTTCACACAGTCTGACAGCACAGTATCCCCAAACACAGACACACAGTGCTGGAGTAACTCAGCGGGTCAGGCAGCATCTGTGGAGAACATGGATAGGTGATGTTCCGGGTCGAGATCCTTCAGACTGAGAGTCAGGGGAAAGGGAAACGAGAGGTATAGACGTGATGTAGAGAGATTAGAACAAACGAATGAAAGATATGCAATAATGTGACGAATATAAAGGCGACAGGCCATTGTTAGTTGTGGGACAGGTGAGAACAAGTACAGACAATGAGACTCTACCCCTCTACACCCCTCGATCATCCATTCATCAACGCCGCTCAATTCATGAAATCAATAGATAGTATTTCTGTGTGAAGAATGATAAAATTATTGAACCTAGACTAGATTGATTCCAAGATGCACCCATGTGGTAGTCTGTGTGCTTTGATCACCATGTATGCATGTCATGCATGTATCCTGTAATATAATAGATGGTACAACTCAGAGAGCTCCATCATTACCAGTATCAAAGGCGACAGAAATACGGGAGATTAGAGTGATACAGCGTGGAAACAGGCCCTTCAGCCCAACTTGCCCACACGACCAACATGCCCCATCTACACTAGCGTCATAGTGATACAGCGTGGAAACAGGCCCTTCAGCCCAACGTGTCCATGCCGACCAACATGCCCCATCTACACTAGCGTCATAGTGATACAGTGTGGAAACAGGCCCTTCAGCCCAACTTGCCCACACGACCAACATGTCCCATCTACACGAGTCCCACCTGCCTGCATTTGGCCCATATCCCTCTAAAACTGTCCTATCCATTTACCTGTCTAAATGTTTCTTAAAAGTTGCGATTAGCTCTTAGTTCTGTACAAACAACTCAGGAATTACTTGAAACACACAAGATAGGCACAAAATGTTGGAGTAACTCATCGGGACAGGTGGCATCTCTGGACAGCAGGAATGGGTGGCGTTTCGGGCGGCGATCCTTGTTCAGACTGAGAGTCCTACACAAATTTCCAAGTGCTGGCCTTGGTGAGTTTACCTAGTTGCACATGTCAACACAAATAAGAAACACTCACCAATTACGATGAATGGAAGGTGAAGGCTCTTTACATTTTAAAAATAGAAGCGAGAAGCATTTCTAGTGCCACAATGCATCTGATATCAGGGTGGGAAGTGACATTAAATTACAGGGTTTGGGGCAAGATGGATGTGAGAAGCCAAAGCCAGGGGCAGGACATTATTCTGAAGTATCAAAAGCAATGAATGTCAAGGGATGTGACAGAAACTCAACTTTGTTCAATGGCTTCAGAAATATGGTATGAAATTCTGAAGAGACAATTGACACTATCAAGGGAAGAGCAGTATTTCATTTTGTCCTTGTGATTAATTCTATGGAAGGGGATACATGTCCTCTCTGGGCGGATGACGGATGGGTTAAGGCAGCGGTGACGGCCACACATCTCTCTGTGATTGCTGGTGCTGTGCAAGGCAATATTGAGCAGTGGACTGGTCAGAGGGTGAGGCATTGCTTGTCAATCCCTGCAGGTTCACAACTTGTAACTTTGTGGGGCTTGTTATGAAAGATTGACATTTTCCACAGAGATATTTAAGATGTAACGGCCAGGAGAGAGAGAGAGGGGGCAAGGGGAGGTGCTGTTCCTCCAGTTTGTATGTGACCTCCCTCTGACAGTGGAGGCCCAGGACAGGAAGGTCCATGTGGGAATGGGAGGGGAGTTAAAGTGCTGAGCAACTGGGAGATCCAGCAGGCCATAGTGTTCAGTGAAGGTCTCTGAGTCCACGTTTGGTCTCGCCGATGTACATGAAGCCACATCAGTAATACCAGATGCCATAGGAAGTTTGACTAAGTCTTCAAACCTCCTGTGTTCAAATCCTCTCATAATGATGACGAACATAACATTTGCCCTTTGATCACTTCATGGCACTTCATGTTGGCCTTCATTGATCTGTACACAAACACCCCTGGGTATATATCAACACTCTCTCATCCTTTAATGAATATTCTGCTTTTCTGTCAAATGGACCAATGTTAATAACTTCACTCGTCTCTGTACTATGTTCTATGTAGTATTTCCACCCACCACCAAACAGGTCGTCAGAAGGTTCTGTCTCAAAAAGACAGCCAGCATCATCAGAGACCCTGACCCCACCCCCACCCACACCACCCTGACCCCACCCCCACCCACACCACCCTGACCCCACCCCCACCCACACCACCCTGACCCCACCCCCACCCACACCACCCTGACCCAATGACCCACACCACCCTGACCACACCCCCACCCACACCACCCTGACCACACCCCCACCACCCTGACCACACCCCCACCCACACCACCCTGACCCAATGACCCACACCACCCTGACCACACCCCCACCCACACCACCCTGACCACACCCCCACCCACACCACCCTGACCCAATGACCCACACCACCCTGATCACACCCCCACCCACACCACCCTGACCCAATGACCCACACCACCCTGACCACACCCCCACCCACACCACCCTGACCACACCCCCACCCACACCACCCTGACCCAATGACCCACACCACCCTGACCACACCCCCACCCACACCACCCTGACCCAATGTCCCACACCACCCTGACCCAATGACCCACACCACCCTGACCACACCCCCACCCACACCACCCTGACCCAATGACCCACACCACCCTGACCACACCCCCACCCACACCACCCTGACCCAATGACCCACACCACCCTGGCCACGCTCTCATCTCACTGCTACCATGGGGAAGAAGGTACAGGAGCCTGAAAACCGTGACCTCCAGATTCCACTCAATGATTTCTCACTGAAGGGTCTCGACCCAAAACGTCACCCATTCCATCTCTCCAGAGATGCTGCCTGACCCGCTGAGTTACTCCAGCATTTTGTGTCTATCTTCGGTGTAAACCAGCATCTGCAGTTCCTTCCCACATATATCAGTATATCAGTTTAGTTTATTGTCACATGTACCGAGGTACAGTGAAAAGCTTTTGTTGCGTGCCAACCAGTCAGTGGAAAGACAATACATGATTACAATTGAGCCATTTACAGTGTACACATACAGGATAAGGGAATAACGTTTAGTGCAAGGTAAAGCCAGCAAAGTCCGATCAAGGATAGTCCGAGGGTCACCAATGAGGTAGATAGTAGTTCAGCACTGCTCTCTGGTTGTGGTAGGATGGTTCAGTTGCCTGGCAACAGCTGGGAAGAAACTCTCCCAGAGTCTGGATCCTGATACCTCCATTGGTATCTGTGCGTTACCCCACCTCTGGTCTGCCCCCTTTGATTACCCTCCTCTGCAGAGAGCAAATGAAGGTGTCCAGCAAAGCCATGCCTTCTCTTCCTCTCTGATCCATGGGACTGATCACATCGCGGCACTCCAGATTAGACCAGTTTCCTTTCATAATTTGATGTTGGCTCTGCTAAATCCCGTTATCCTTTTCAAATGTGATCTGGAATTTGTTACCGTTTGCATGATGTATCAGGTTAGGATGAAAGATGCTAGGACACAGGTCCAGTATTGGATACGGCCTGACCCTTGTATAACTAACCAAGCTCATGGTCAGGTGGTCGACAACAGCCCACATGGCCAATGTCTCACACTGCCTTCCATTCCTTGTGGACCAAGGATCTCTTCCACATCACCAGTTGGAAGAGAATTTAGTTTAGGTTAGTTTAGTTTAGGTTAGTTTAGGTTAGTTTAGGTTAGTTTAGGTTAGGTTAGATACAGCATGGAAACAGGCCCTTCGGCCCACCGAGCCCACACCGACCATCGAACACCCATTCACACTAGTTCTGTTTTCCCACTTTCTCATCCACTCCCTGCACATGATGGGGCAGTTTACAGAGGAACAATTACTCCACAAACCAGCACGTCTTTGGGATGTGGAAGGAAACCGGAGCACCTGGTGGAAGCCCACAAGGTCACAGGGAGAAGGTACAAACTCCACACAGACAGCACCCTTGGGCAGGATGGAGCCCGGGTCTGTGGCGTTGTGAGGCAGCAGCTCTACCCGCTGCACTGCTGGACAGCGACAGAATGTTGGAAGGCAGACAGTGAAACAGATAACACTGGAAATATTCAGCAAGTCAGTCAGCATCTGATGAGAGGTGATCAGATGGATTAGGTTGTTAATGCAGCTTGATGAGCAATTAGTGACTGGTGTAGGTGAAAGGCCAGTGAAACATTAACTGTTTGCATGGACTGGAACGCCAGCACTCTGTGAAGCAACGGATGCAACGACCCCCAGACTGTGAGCTGTGGGCTGTGGGGAGGGAGATACAGGGGGGGGGTTGGGAGATACAGGGGGGTGTTGGGAGATACAGGGGGGTGTTGGGAGATACAGGGGGGGGTTGGGAGATACAGGGGGTGTTGGGAGATATGGGGGGGGTGTTGGGAGATACGGGGGGGGGGGTTGGGAGATACAGGGGGGTGTTGGGAGATACAGGGGGGTGTTGGGAGATATGGGGGGGTGTTGGGAGATATGGGGGGGGGTTGGGAGATACAGGGGGGGTTGGGAGATACAGGGGGGTGTTGGGAGATACAGGGGGGTGTTGGGAGATATGGGGGGGTGTTGGGAGATACAGGGGGGGTTGGGAGATACAGGGGGGGGTTGGGAGATACAGGGGGTGTTGGGAGATATGGGGGGTGTTGGGAGATACAGGGGGGGTTGGGAGATACAGGGGGGAGATACAGGGGGGGTTTGGGAGATACAGGGGGGTGTTGGGAGATACGGGGGGGGAGATACAGGGGGGTGTTGGGAGATACGGGGGGGGGAGATACAGGGGGGTGTTGGGAGATACAGGGGGGGAGTTACAGGGGGTGTTGGGAGATACAGGGGGGAGTTACAGGGGGTGTTGGGAGATACAGGGGGTGTCGGGAGATACAGGGGGGTTGGGAGATACGGGGGGGGAGATACAGGGGGGTGTTGGGAGATACAGGGGGGGGTTGGGAGATACAGGGGGGGTTGGGAGATACAGGGGGGTGTTGGGAGATAAAGGGGGGGTTGGGAGATACAGGGGGGGGTTGGGAGATACAGGGGGGTGTTGGGAGATACAGGGGGGGGTTGGGAGATACAGGGGGGTTGGGAGATACAGGGGGGGAGATACAGGGGGGTGTGGGGAGATAAAGGGGGGGTTGTGAGATACAGGGGGGGTTGGGAGATACAGGGGGGGAGATACGTGGGGGGGTTGGGAGATACAGAGGGTGTTGGGAGATACAGGGGGGGAGATACAGGGGGGTGTTGGGAGATACAGGGGGGTGTTGGGAGATACGGGGGGGTTGGGAGATACAGGGGGGTGTTGGGAGATACAGGGGGGGTTGGGAGGTACAGGGGGGGAGATACAGGGGGGTTTGGGAGATACAGGGGGGAGATACAGGGAGGGGTTGGGAGATACAGGGGGGTGTTGGGAGATACAGGGGGGAGTTGGGAGATACAGGGGGTGTTGGGAGATACAGGGGGGTGTTGGGAGATACGGGGGGGAGATACAGGGGGGTGTTGGGAGATACGGGGGGGTTGGGAGATACAGGGGGGGAGATACTGGGGGGTGTTGGGAGATACAGGGGTTGGGAGATACAGGGGGGGGTGTTGGGAGATACAGAGGGGTGTTGGGAGATACAGGGGGTGTTGGGAGATACGGGGGGGGGTTGGGAGATACAGGGGGAGGGTTGGGAGATACATGGGGGTGTTGGGAGATACAGGGGGGGGTTGGGAGATACAGGGGGTGTTGGGAGATATGGGGGGGTGTTGGGAGATACGGGGGGGGGGTTGGGAGATACAGGGGGGTGTTGGGAGATACAGGGGGGTGTTGGGAGATACGGGGGGGTTGGGAGATACAGGGGTGTTGGGAGATATGGGGGGGTGTTGGGAGATACAGGGGGGGTTGGGAGATACAGGGGGGGGGGAGATACCGGTGGGGTTTGGGAGATACAGGGGGGTGTTGGGAGATACGGGGGGGAGATACAGGGGGGTGTTGGGAGATACGGGGGGGTGTTTGGAGATACAGGGGGGGTTGGGAGATACAGGGGGGGGAGATACAGGGGGGTGTTGGGAGATACTGGGGGGAGTTACAGGGGGTGTTGGGAGATACAGGGGGTGTCGGGAGATACAGGGGGGTTGGGAGATACGGGGGGGAGATACAGGGGGGTGTTGGGAGATACAGGGGGGGTTGGGAGATAGAGGGGGGTGTTGGGAGATACAGGGGGGGGTTGGGAGATAAAGGGGGGGTTGGGAGATACAGGGGGGGTTGGGAGATACAGGGGGGTGTTGGGAGATACAGGGGGGGTTGGGAGATACAGGGGGGGTTGGGAGATACAGGGGGGGGAGATACAGGGGGGTGTTGGGAGATAAAGGGGGGGTTGCGAGATACAGGGGGGGTTGGGAGATACAGGGGGGGAGATACGTGGGGGGGTTGGGAGATACAGAGGGTGTTGGGAGATACAGGCGGGGGAGATACAGGGGGGTGTTGGGAGATACAGGGGGGGTTGGGAGATACAGGGGGTGTTGGGAGATACAGGGGGGTGTTGGGAGATACGGGGGGGTTGGGAGATACGGGGGGGTGATGGGAGATACAGGGGGGTTGGGAGATACAGGGGGGGTTGGGAGATACAGGGGGGGAGATACGTGGGGGGGTTGGGAGATACAGAGGGTGTTGGGAGATACAGGGGGGGGAGATACAGGGGGGTGTTGGGAGATACAGGGGGGTGTTGGGAGATACGGGGGGGGTTGGGAGATACAGGGGGGTGTTGGGAGATACAGGGGGGGTTGGGAGATACAGGGGGGCTGGGAGATACAGGGGGTGTTGGGAGATACAGGGGGGGTTGGGAGATACAGGGGGGGTTGGGAGATACAGGGGGGGGGGTTGGGAGATACGGGGGGGTGTTGGGAGATACAGGGGGTGTTGGGAGATACAGGGGGGGGTTGGGAGATACAGGGGGGGTGTTGGGAGATACAGGGGGGGTTGGGAGATACAGGGGGGGGTTGGGAGATACAGGGGGGGTTGGGAGGTACAGGGGGTGGGAGATACAGGGGGGTGTTGGGAGATACAGGGGGGTTGGGAGATACAGGGGGGTGTTGGGAGATACAGGGGGGGTTGGGAGATACAGGGGGGTTGGGAGATACAGGGGGGGGGAGATACAGGGGGGTTTGGGAGATACAGGGGGGTGTTGGGAGATACGGGGGGGAGATACAGGGGGGTGTTGGGAGATACGGGGGGGTGTTTGGAGATACAGGGGGGGTTGGGAGATACGGGGGGGGGGAGATACAGGGGGGTGTTGGGAGATACAGGGGGGAGTTACAGGGGGTGTTGGGAGATACAGGGGGTGTCGGGAGATACAGGGGGGTTGGGAGATACGGGGGGGAGATACAGGGGGGTGTTGGGAGATACAGGGGGGGGTTGGGAGATAGAGGGGGGTGTTGGGAGATACAGGGGGGGGTTGGGAGATAAAGGGGGGGTTGGGAGATACAGGGGGGGTTGGGAGATACAGGGGGGTGTTGGGAGATACAGGGGGGGTTGGGAGATACAGGGGGGGTTGGGAGATACAGGGGGGGGAGATACAGGGGGGTGTTGGGAGATAAAGTGGGGGTTGCGAGATACAGGGGGGGTTGGGAGATACAGGGGGGAGATACGTGGGGGGGTTGGGAGATACAGAGGGTGTTGGGAGATACAGGGGGGGGAGATACAGGGGTGTGTTGGGAGATACAGGGGGGGTTGGGAGATACAGGGGTGGTTGGGAGATACAGGGGGGTGTTGGGAGATACGGGGGGGTTGGGAGATACGGGGGGGTGTTGGGAGATACAGGGTGGGTTGGGAGATACAGGGGGGGTTGGGAGATACAGGGGGGAGATACGTGGGGGGGTTGGGAGATACAGAGGGTGTTGGGAGATACAGGGGGGGAGATACAGGGGGGTGTTGGGAGATACAGGGGGGTGTTGGGAGATACGGGGGGGGTTGGGAGATACAGGGGGGTGTTGGGAGATACAGGGGGGGTTGGGAGATACAGGGGGGCTGGGAGATACAGGGGTGTTGGGAGATACAGTGGGGGTTGGGAGATACAGGGGGGGTTGGGAGATACAGGGGGGGGGGTTGGGAGATACGGGGGGGTGTTGGGAGATACAGGGGGTGTTGGGAGATACGGGGGGGGGTTGGGAGATACAGGGGGGTGTTGGGAGATACAGGGGGGGTTGGGAGATACAGGGGGGCTGGGAGATACAGGGGGGGGTTGGGAGATACAGGAGGGGTTGGGAGATACAGGGGGGTGTTGGGAGATACAGGGGGGGTTGGGAGATACAGGGGGGCTGGGAGATACAGGGGGTGTTGGGAGATACAGGGGGGGTTGGGAGATACAGGGGGGGTTGGGAGATACAGGGGGGGGGGTTGGGAGATACGGGGGGGTGTTGGGAGATACAGGGGGTGTTGGGAGATACAGGGGGGGGTTGGGAGATACAGGGGGGTGTTGGGAGATACAGGGGGGGTTGGGAGATACAGGGGGGGGTTGGGAGATACAGGGGGGGTTGGGAGGTACAGGGGGTGGGAGATACAGGGGGGTGTTGGGAGATACAGGGGGGTTGGGAGATACAGGAGGGTGTTGGGAGATACAGGGGGGGTTGGGAGATACAGGGGGGTTTGGGAGATACAGGGGGGTGTTGGGAGATACGGGGGGGTTGGGAGATACGGGGGCTGTTGGGAGATACAGGGGGGGTTGGGAGATACAGGGGGGGTTGGGAGATACAGGGGGGGAGATACGTGGGGGGGTTGGGAGATACAGAGGGTGTTGGGAGATACAGGGGGGGGAGATACAGGGGGGTGTTGGGAGATACAGGGGGGTGTTGGGAGATACGGGGGGGGTTGGGAGATACAGGGGGGTGTTGGGAGATACAGGGGGGGTTGGGAGATACAGGGGGGCTGGGAGATACAGGGGGTGTTGGGAGATACAGGGGGGGTTGGGAGATACAGGGGGGGTTGGGAGATACAGGGGGGGGGTTGGGAGATACGGGGGGTGTTGGGAGATACAGGGGGTGTTGGGAGATACAGGGGGGGGGTTGGGAGATACAGGGGGGTGTTGGGAGATACAGGGGGGGTTGGGAGATACAGGGGGGGGGGTTGGGAGATACAGGGGGGGTTGGGAGGTACAGGGGGTGGGAGATACAGGGGGGTGTTGGGAGATACAGGGGGGTTGGGAGATACAGGGGGGTGTTGGGAGATACAGGGGGGGTTGGGAGATATAGGGGGGGTTGGGAGATACAGGGGGGTGTTGGGAGATACGGGGGGGTTGGGAGATACGGGGGGGTGTTGGGAGATACAGGGGGGGTTGGGAGATACAGGGGGTGTTGGAAGATACAGGGGGGGTTGGGAGATACAGGGGGGGTTGGGAGTTACAGGGGGTGTTGGGAGATACAGGGGGGGTTTGGAGATACAGGGGGGGGGTTGGGAGATACAGGGGGGTGCTGGGAGATACAGGGGGGAGATACAGGGAGGTGTTGGGAGATACGGGGGGTTGTTGGGAGATACAGGGGGGTGTTGGGAGATACAGGGGGGAGTTGGGAGATACAGGGGTTGTTGGGAGATATAGGGGGGTGTTGGGAGATACAGGGGGGAGATACAGGGGGGTGTTGGGAGATACGGGGGGGTTGGGAGATACAGGGGGGGAGATACTGGGGGGTGTTGGGAGAAACGGGTTGGGAGATACGGGGGGGGGGGGTTGGGAGATACAGGGGGGTGTTGGGAGATACAGGGGGTGTTGGGAGATACGGGGGGGGGTTGGGAGATACAGGGGGAGGGTTGGGAGATACAGGGGGTGTTGGGAGATACAGGGGGGGGGAGATACAGGGGGGTGTTGGGAGATACAGGGGGGTGTTGGGAGATACAGGGGGGAGTTGGGAGATACAGGGGGGTGTTGGGAGATACAGGTGGGGTTGGGAGATACAGGGGGGTGTTGGGAGATACGGAGGGGGGTTGGGAGATACAGGGGGTGTTGGGAGATACATGGGGGGTTGGGAGATACAGGGGGTGTTGGGAGATACAGGGGGGTTGGGAGATACAGGGGGGGGGGTTGGGAGATACAGGGGGGTGTTGGGAGATACAGGGGGGGTTGGGAGATACAGGGGGGGGGAGATACAGGGGGGTGTTGGGAGATACGGGGGGGTTGGGAGATACAGGGGGGGTTAGGAGATACAGGGGGGGTTGGGAGATACAGGGGGGTGTTGGGAGATACAGGGGGTGTTGGGAGATACAGGGGGGAGGTTGGGAGATACAGGGGGGTGTTGGGAGATACAGGGGAGGTTGGGAGATACAGGGGGGTGTTGGGAGATACAGGGGGGTTTGGGAGATACAAGGGGTGTTGGGAGATACAGGGGGTGTTGGGAGATACAGGGGGGGGGGTTGGGAGATACAGAGGGGTGTTGGGAGATACAGGGGGTGTTGGGAGATACAGGGGGTGTTGGGAGATACGGGGGGGGTTGGGAGATACAGGGGGGGTTGGGAGATACAGGGGGGGGTTGGGAGATACAGGGGGTGTTGGGAGATACAGGGGGGGGTTGGGCTGACACTGATTGATTCAACTCTCTGGAGGGTGGGAGGCTGAGGGGAGATCTGATAGAAGGACAAATATGAGAGGCATGGAATGGGGAGACAAAAATCAGCAGATAGGCTGGAAGGGCCGAATGGCCTGCTCCTGCACCTACAGTCTGTGTAATAGCAACTGCATCTGCACATGGCGACTAACGGAGGTTTTTAGAAAAGATGTCTCTTTTTTTGAGGGACCCTCGTTAGACTTTGGAGACACAGCGTGGGAAGATGCCCTTCAGTCCACGGAGTCCACTCCGACCAGCGATCCCCGTACACGGGCACGATCCTACACACCGGGGACACTTTACAATTTACATTTATACCAAGCCAATGAACCTACAAACCTGCATGTCTTTGGAGTGTGGGAGGAAACCGGAGCACCTGGAGAAAACCCACGCAGGTCACGGGGAGAACGTACAAACTCTGTACAGACAGCGCCCGTAGTCAGGATTGAACCCGGGTCTCTGGTGCTGTGAGGCAGCAGCTCTACCCGCTGCACCACCGTGCTGCCCCATTTAGATATGCAATTCCAGAACTTGTCCAACTTCAAGTAACCCTTGCTTTCCCTCTCTGTCCATCCCTCCCCATCCCAGTTCTCCAACCAGTACGACAGTCCCCCGATTACATTTTATCTTTGTGTGCCTCATTGTCAACTTCCCCTCGGCTAACAGTCATCCATTCTACATTTTCCTTGAACTTTGTCCCCTTTGATCTCACGTTTTTACACCAATCCCTTCCATATCTCTGTGTCTCCCTCTCCGCTGACTCTGTCTGAAGAAGGGTCTCGACCCGAAACGTCACCCATTCCTTCTCTCCACAGATGCTGCCTGTCCAGCTGAGTTACTCCAGCACTCTGTGAAACGTCACCTATCCATGTTCTCCACAGATGCTGCCTTACCTGCTGAGTTACTCCAGCACTCTGTGAAACGTCACCTATCCATGTTCTCCACAGATGCTGCCTGACCCGCTGAGTTACTCCAACACTCTGTGTCCATCTTCAGTGTAAACCAACATCTATCTGCAGTTCCTTCCGATACAGAAACACTTTATTCAGCCACACTTTCAATCGGGACGGGTAGCTTCTGGCCGCTGGACGGCTCTGTAGAAATGGTGCCACTATTTGTCCATTGGAGTTTTACACCTGTGAACTGTCGAGTGGGAGTAATCAGACACCAGACAGAATGAAGGCAGGAGAAAAGGTAACAAATCAATACTTCTACACATCTGTGGAGAGATTTGCTCAGACAGAATCTGTGCCACTGTCAATTAGGATCTAAAGAGTTTTCAGAGCAAATAGCAATGGAGAGGATTGACACAATTAACAGGCCTGCATGCCCTTTACAGTTAAATGTCCCATGCTGCTCTCCTCCAGCACTGATGTACGAAGGTTCACTCACCAAGGCTTCATTAACGTGCATTACTCTGGCCAATTTATATTTGACAGACGTTGATGCAGTCTCACTAAAGAGGCAACTACAGTACCGTGTACCATATCATTATCTCCATCTTTTAGTTATGATTAAAAAACCTATTAGTTTAATTTAGTTTAATTGACAGATACAGAGCGTGCGACCAGCGATCCCCACACATTAACCCCATCCCACACTAAAGGCAATTTACATTTATACCAAAGTCAATTAACCTACAAACCTGCACGTCTTTGGAGTGTGGGAGGAAACCGGAGCACCCGGAGAAAACCCACGTGGTCACGGGGAGAACGTACAAACTCCGTACAGACAGCGCCCATAGTGGGGATGGAACCTGAGTCTCCGGCACTGTGAGGCAGCAAGGTTCCACATGGTAGGCTGCTCTGGAAGGTTAGATCGCATGGGATCCAAGGAGAGATAGCTGAATGGACAGCACATTGGCACCACTTTGTCACATAGAGGGTGGTGGGTGTATGGATCAAGCTGCCAGAGGAGGTAGTTGAGGCTGGGACTATCCCATCATTTAAGGATCAGTTAGACAGGTACATAGATAGGACAGGTTTGGAGGGATATGGACCAAGCGCAGGCAGGTGGGACTAGTGTAGCTGGGACATTGTTGGGAGGTGTGGGCAAGTTGGGCTGAAGGGCCTGTTTCCACACTGTAACCCTCTATGTCTCTATAACAGTATCTCCAGTTTCCTCCCACACTCCAAAGACGTACAGGTATGTAGGTTAATTGGCTTGGTGTTTGTGTAAATTGTCCCTAGTGTGTGTAGGATAGTGTTAGTGTGGGGGGATTGCTGGTTGGTGCTGACTCGGTGGGCTGAGGGGCCTGTTTCCGCACTGTATCTCTAAACTAAACTAAACTAAAGCTGCAGAGGCCAGGCCTGTTGAAGTGGCATGGGCTGAGAGTTTAAACATGCTGCTGCCAGCAATCCTGGAATATTTGTGATTAGTAAATAATATGAATGCAAGGCAGTAATTGTTGTTTCTGTTTGAACAGAGAGTCAATTACAGATTGCAATTAATTGGTGTGCATTGTAAATGAAGTAATTAAACTTCAAATCAACGCTAATAAGTGTATCCTGATGTGTTTAACAAGTCAATGTATCAGCACAGACACACAGCAGAGGCTGATGTGGTCTGTTTAGTGTAATTAGTTCAGAGATACAGCACGGAAACAGGCCCTTCAGCCCACCGAGTCCGTGCCGGCCAGCGATCGCCCGTTCACCAGTTCTATGTTGTCCCACTTTCCCATCCACTCCCTACACACTAGAATACAGTTTACATTGGCCATTTAACCTACAAACCCGCACGTCTTTGGGGATGTGGGAGGAAACCGGAGCACCCGGAGGAAACCCACGCGGTCACGGGGAGAACGAGCAAACTCCACACAGGCAGCACCCTTGGTCAGGATCAAACCCAGAGATTAACTTGCCGTCATGTTCAGCACGGACCTGGTGGGCCGAAGGGCCTGTTCCTGAGTGAACTATTCTATGTTCTACAAGCGACGTTAACTAATTGTTGACGGGAGAAATAATACTGTGCGCAACTATATCAGATTCTTCTGCTTACATGCGCAAGATTCAATGCAAAACATCAACAAACGTCCATATATAATCCTACAAACACTGGCTGTAAGTTTGAGTTCAGTTTATTGTCACGTGTACCGAGGTACAGTGAAAAGCTTTTGTTGTGTACTAACCAGTTAGTTAGTAGATAGTAGTTCAGGACTGTTGTAAGGGAACGGCTGCAGTAATGTGTAGTAAAGCAATCTATGTCACAGAGTGACACAGTGTGGAAACAGGCCCTTCATAGAGTCACAGTGATACAGTGTGGAAACAGGCCCTTCATAGAGTCACAGTGATACAGTGTGGAAACAGGCCCTTCATAGAGTCACAGAGTGATACAGTGTGGAAACAGGCCCTTCATAGAGTCACAGAGTGATACAATGTGGAAACAGGCCCTTCATAGTCACAGTGATACAGTGTGGAAACAGGCCCTTCATAGTCACAGTGACACAGTGTGGAAACAGGCCCTTCATAGAGTCACAGAGTGATACAGTGTGGAAACAGGCCCTTCATAGAGTCACACAGTGATATAGTGTGGAAACAGGCCCTTCATAGAGTCACAGTGATACAGTGTGGAAACAGGCCCTTCATAGAGTCACACAGTGATATAGTGTGGAAACAGGCCCTTCATAGAGTCACAGTGATACAGTGTGGAAACAGGCCCTTCATAGAGTCACAGTGATACAGTGTGGAAACAGGCCCTTCATAGAGTCACAGAGTGACACAGTGTGGAAACAGGCCCTTCATAGAGTCACAGTGATACAGTGTGGAAACAGGCCCTTCATAGAGTCACAGAGTGACACAGTGTGGAAACAGGCCCTTCATAGAGTCACAGTGATACAGTGTGGAAACAGGCCCTTCATAGAGTCACAGTGATACAGTGTGGAAACAGGCCCTTCATAGAGTCACACAGTGATACAGTGTGGAAACAGGCCCTTCGGACCAACTTGCTCACACCGGCCAACATGTCCCAGCTACACTAGTCCCACCTGCCCGCATTTGGTCCATATCCCTCCAAACCTGTCCTATCCATGTACCTGTCTAACTGTTCCTTAAACGATGGGATAGTCCCAGCCTCAACTACCTCCTCTGGCAGCTCGTTCACCCACCCTTTGTGTGAAAAAGTTACCCCTCAGATTCCTATTAAATCTTTTCCCCTTCACCTTGAACCTATGTCCTCTGGTCCTCGATTCACCAATTCTGGGCAAGAGACACTGTGCATCTACCCGATCTATTCCTCTCATGATTTTATACACCTCTATAAGATCTCCCCTCATCCTCCTGTGCTCCAAGGAATAGAGTCCCAGCCTGCTCAACCTCTCCCTATAGCTCACACCCTTTAGTCCTGGCAACATCCTCGTAAATCTTCTCTGTACCTTTTCCAGCTTGACTACATCTTTCCTATGATAGACACAGAACGTTGGAGTAACTCAGCAGGACAGGCAGCATCTCTGGAGAGAAGGAATGGGTGACGTTTCTGATCGAGTCCCTTCAGACTGGTTAGGGATCAGACAAATGAGAGATATAGACGATGATGTGGAGAGATAAACAACAATAAATGAAAGATACGCAAAAAAGTAACGGTGGGAAAGTGAACAGACCACTGTTAGCTGCTTGTAGGGTGAGAATGAGAAGCTGGTGTGACTTGTGTGGGAGAGGGATGGAGAGAGAGAGTGAATGCTGGGGCTACATGGTGCCCAGAACAGATCTCAATACTCTAAATGCGGCCTCACCAACATCTTATACAACTGCAACATCACCTCCCAACATCTAGACTAAATACTCCAGACCCAATATGTCATAGGTAACCTCTTCACAAAACTGCTCCATCCCGCAAACCCCCTTATAAGATTTACAAAGGAATATCCCCGTTAATGATAAGCGTTTGTTGGCACTGTACCGAGTTACAGTGAACAGCTTTTTGTTGCGAGCTAACCAGTCAGTGTAAAGGCGATACATGATTATAATCGAGCTGTCCACAGTGTACAGATACAGGACAAAGGGAATAATGTTTAGTGTAAGATAAAGTCCAGTAAAGGCCGATTAAAGATAGTCCGAGGGTCTCCAATGAGGTAGATGGGTCAGGACTGGCTCTCTAGTTGGTGAGAGGACGGTTCAGTTGCCTGATAACAGTGTTAGCTCTTTCCTCTCATTTCCTCTGGTGTGACCCCAGCTGCTGGAGTTTGTATGTGTGTGGAGCAGTGTGGATGTTGCTGTTAGTGATGCCCCAGTCTGCATTGTGACACTCAGCTAAATCTCAGTGGTCAGCGGGTAGAGCTGCTGCCTCACAGCACCAGAGACCCGGCTTTGATCCTGACTACGGCTGCTGTCTGTGTGGAGTTTCTACGTTTTTCCTGTGACCGTGTGGGTTTTCTCCAAGGTGCTCCAGTCTCCACCCACATCCCAAAGACGTGCAGGCTGAGAGGCTAATTGGCTTGGTACAATTGCCAATTGTCCCTAGTGTGTGTAGGATAGTGCTAGTGTGCGGGGATCACTGGTTGGCGTGGGCTCGATGGGCCGAAGGGCCTGTTTCTGGCTGCATCTTATAGACAATAGACAATAGACAATAGGTGCAGGAGGAGGCCATTCGGCCCTTCGAGCCAGCACCGCCATTCAATGTGATCATGGCTGATCATTCTCAATCAGTACCCCGTTCCTGCCTTCTCCCCATACCCCCTGACTCCACTATCCCTAAGAGCTCTATCCAGCTCTCTCTTGAATGCATTCAGAGAATTGGCCTCCACTGCCTTCTGAGGCAGAGAATTCCACAGATCTTTAAAGTCTAAAGTCTAAATGAATGACAGAGTTCCATATTGCCAAGCAGACACGGACAATGTGGAACGCTGTACTGAACTGTGGGAAAGATGGCACTTTTTGTAACTTGTCCCAGCTGCTCCTCGGTGCCTGGCATTGATTTAGTTGAGTTTAGTTGAGTTGCTATAATTTGACATTGATGGAAAGCTCATGGTGGGCAGCGGAGTGTGTGGCGTGAGGCGTGTGGCGTATGGCGTGTGGCATGTGGCGTGAGGCGTGTGGCGTGAGGCGTGGCGCGTGGCGTGAGGCGTGAGGCGTGTGGCGTGTGGCATGAGGCGTGTGGCGTGTGGCGTGTGGCGTGTGGTGTGGTGTGTGGTGTGTGGCGTGAGGCGTGTGGCGTGAGGCGTGTGGCGTGTGGTGTGAGGCGTGGCGTGTGGCGTGTGGTGTGGCGTGTGGCGTGTGGTGTGTGGTGTGTGGCGTGAGGCGTGTAGCGTTACTACCCACGTCCCTATAGGAAGATGTGTGTGTCTCCCTGTCTCCACACAAGGTCAGTTGCTGGAACCACATGCCCTCCAGCTCATGCCCTCCAGCTCATGCCCTCCAGCTCATGCCCTCCAGCTCATGACCTCCAGCTCATGCCCTCCAGCTCATGCCCTCCAGCTCATGCCCTCCAGCTCATGCCCTCCCGGGTGAGAGATGGGTGACACCTCTCAGTTAATGACCACAATCTGCCAGAAAATGACCCGCACCTGAAACCCACGCACTGAATCAAACGCAAAGATGTGCCCGCTCAGAATAAATGAGACGTAATGAGAAGAAGATTAGATTCACATTACGGAAAACATCCCTGTCTTTCTGTGGAGTGAGTTTATTAATTTTTAATCCAGGAGGCTATAAAATTCATCGGCAGTCATTGTGAGACCATTGCTGCCTCATCTCCAGACAGACTCACACATTGCAATTAACTCACGGACCATGTGCCCTCGACGAGACCACTGTGTATCTTCACTCACTGATCGGAGAGACCCTGGATAATGTTTAATTAACCCCCTCTCCACACCAGTGAGCTGGCAATTAGTTCATTTAAAGACGTGAACATGGGCAAGTGAAAAACGGGGGATTACCTCGAAAATAAAGCTCCACATTTCTCAAAAACTATAGCAAACATTCCTCTCTCTATTATAAATAAAAATGTAATTTACCAAGAGACGTTCCTCGACATTAACCATCGCATGCCCTTACACATATTATTAATTGTTCCATTAGAGTTTTTAGCAGATGATTAGTTATAATAATGTTACTGCCCTGCAGTTGCAGCTTAATAGCAGTGAACACAGAGTGCTGGAGTAACTCAACGGGTCAGGCAGCATCTGTGGAGAACATGGATAGGTGACGTTTCACAGAGTGCTGGAGTAAGTAAACTCGAGAAGACTCCAGACTCCAGCCCAAAGAAAGGTCTCGACCCGAAACATCACCCATTCCTTCTCTCCAGAGATGCTGCCTGACCCACTGAGTTACTCCAGCATTTTGTGTCCATCCTCTGTACCCACTTGGTGCCTGGTGAACTAGGCTGGTGGAACGTTTGTCTTTAAGCTATGCTGGGTGTGTGCAGGTACTCTGATAATCACTGCCATTTGTCCTTGTACATTATAAATGCGACTTTGGAGGATTGAAATTACAAAGAGCAGATCTAACTTTGATACTTAGTTATGGATTATCAGATGCATCGTTTGTGAAATGCAGTGTGGGACCTGCAAGGCACTCTCTAAATTGCATTGAAAGCAATATTTCTTTTTCAAGTTAAATCTTTCCATTGTTAAACTGCGGAGGTCGCAACAGACATCTAATGTATCTGTGAAATGTTAATTCATTAGAATGTAAAATCTTTCAAGCAACTCTCCAAAGTGGCGACTGTGATATCGTTCAGAAATAATTACCAGTGATAATTATGTCGTTGTGCATTTATTCAATTAGCTACAGGAAGTAATATCCTGCCATTTCACACAGATGCCTTCACCTGAATTGCTAAAATAATTAATTACCCAAATGAAAAATAAGAACAGGAAGAATTAAATCAGCCCATCTATCACATGTTCATAAAGCTGGCACCCAGAGGGTTTTGTTTAAGGTTCGGTATCAGCTGAAGGCAGTTTCGTCCATTGTCACGTGTACCGAGGTACAGTGAAAAGCTTTTGTTGTGTGCTAACCAGTCAGCGCAAAGACTGCACATGATCCATATCCCCCCACTCCCTGCATGTGCTCCATATCCCCCCACTCCCTGCATGTGCTCCATATCCTCCCACTCCCTGCCTGCACATGGGCCATATCCCCCCACTCCCTGCCTGCACATGATCCATATCCCCCCACTCCCTGCCTGCACATGATCCATATCCCCCCCACTCCCTGCACGTGGTCCATATCCCTCCACTCCCTGCACGTGATCCATATCCCCCCTGTCCCTGCACATGATCCATATCCCCCCACTCCCTGCACGTGCTCCATATCCCCCCACTCCCTGCACGTGCTCCATATCCCTCCACTCCCTGCACGTGCTCCATATCCCCCCACTCCCTGCACGTGCTCCATATCCCCCCACTCCCTGCACGTGCTCCATATCCCTCCACTCCCTGCACGTGCTCCATATCCCCCCACTCCCTGCCCGCACATGATCCATATCCCCCCTGTCCCTGCACGTGATCCATATCCCCCCACTCTCTGCATATCCACAGGCCTATCTAAAAGCCTCTTTAATGCCACTATCGTATCCAATACAAAGCTCCAACACTATATTTTGACTTGGTGTAAGTGTAACATTGTCCCTGGTGTGTAGGATAGTGTTAGTGTGTGGGGATTGTCCCTAGTGTGCGGGGATTGTCCCTGGTGTGTAGGATAGTGTTAGTGTGCGGGGATTGTCCCTGGTGTGTGGGGATTGTCCCTGGTGTGCGGGGATTGTCCCTAGTGTGCGGGGATTGTCCCTAGTGTGTGGGGATTGTCCCTGGTGTGCGGGGATTGTCCCTGGTGTGTAGGATAGTGCTAGTGTGTGGGGATTGTCCCTGGTGTGCGGGGATTGTCCCTGGTGTGCGGGGATTGTCCCTAGTGTGTGGGGATTGTCCCTGGTGTGCGGGGATTGTCCCTGGTGTGCGGGGATTGTCCCTAGTGTGTGGGGATTGTCCCTGGTGTGTAGGATAGTGCTAGTACGTGGGGATTGCATGTCAGCATGGACTCGGGGCTGAAGGGCCTGTTTCCGCGCCGTATCTCTGAACGAAACTGAACTTCACTTAATTGTTAGACACAAAATGCTGGAGTAACACAGCAGGTCAGGCAGCATCTCTGGAGAGAAGGAATGGGTGATGTTTCGGGTTGAGACCCTTCTTCAGACTGGTGTCGGCCCCATAGCAGAGGTGTCCATGTTGCGGGGCTGGAAACTGGACGTGCCCTGAGCTAATTCTGCTACCACGATTTGTTGTACAAGTGATGGTTCCCACTGATTGTCGCCGGAAGCTTGTGTCCTTTTCAGGACAGACGATGACAGTGATGTGACATTTGAAACATGGATGGTGGACGCGAAAGAAGAAGGAGAAGGATGTCAGGGGAATGGGCAGCGCAGAGATAGAATCAGTCTAAAGAAGGGTCTCGTCACCCATTCCTTCCCTCCACAGATGCTGCCTGACCCGCTGTGTTACTCCAGCACTCTGTGAAACGTCACCTATCCATGTTCTCCACAGATGCTGCCTGACCCGCTGAGTTACTCCAGCACTCTGTGTCCATATTCTCCACAGATGCTGCCTGACCCGCTGAGTTACTCCAGCACTCTGTGAAACGTCACCTATCCATGTTCTCCACAGATGCTGCCTGACCCGCTGAGTTACTCCAGCACTCTGTATTCTACGCAAGATTCCAGCAACTGCCGTTCCTAGTGTTTGCTTCCAAACACTTCTGCAATTAGTGATGGCCTTGTGCTTGTTCGGTGTGGCCCTGCCCATGATGATGTCTTCATCCCATTGTGCTGCTGATATTGAACATGCAGCTCTTTGCTCTGGGTTTGATAAATGCCAGTTGTGTCTCTTGCCTTGGTTTAGTTTAGTTTAGTTTAAAGATACAGCGCGGAAACAGGCCCTTCGGCCCATCGAGTCCGCGCCGACCAGCGATCCCCGCACACTAACTCTATCCCACACACACAAGGGACAAGTTACATTTATACCGAAGCTAATTAACCTACAAACCTGCACGTCTTTGGAGTGTGGGAGGAAACCGGAGCACCCGGAGAAAACCCACGCAGGTCACGGGGAGAACGTACAAACTCCGTACAGACAGCACCCGTAGTCGGGATGGAACTCGGGGCTGTGGTGCTGTGAGGCAGCAGCTCTACCCGCTGCACCACCGCGCTGTGAGACAGCAGCTCTACCCGCTGCACCACTGTGCCGCCATTGCCTGTTAGATTTAGTTTGGGTAAAAGTTGTTTTGCGCTAATCCCGGTTCTATTTCTGAACACTTCTCTGGGCCTCTGCTGCAACCTATTAATCAAGGCAGCAAATGGAAGCACCTTTCTGCTTAATGGACACGCTGTGGGCACAGATGATGGAGCTGTTGAGCCTGGAGTGGAGAGGATATCGTGAGCACAGCTGTGGGAACTGCCCAGGATCCATCAGGCTGCTAAATATACCCAGCAATGGGAAGCAAGGCTTGCTGAGCACTTGAACCTGCTGCACCCCAAACTAAACGGCAAATTTATATCAATGATCTTTTTATCTGTGCTTTGTTGTGTCTTATATTTGTTCTGAAACTGTGTGCTCCTCTTTGTTCTTCACCTTGGGTTCACACTGGCCTGGTCGTAATGAGTCAAATAATCAAACCTCATTTAATCCGCAGTGCCTCGTGACATGGTAATATCATGTGTGGGGAGGGAGGAACTGCAGATGCTGGTTTAAACCCAAGATAGACACTAAATGCTGGAGTAACTCAGCGGGACAGGCAGCATCTCTGGAGAGAAGGAATGGGTACAAAATGCTGGAGTAAGAAAAGTCTCGAGCCAAAACGTCACCCATTCCATCTCTCCAGAGATGCTGCCTGTCCCGCTGAGTTACTCCAGCACTTTGTGCCTACCTTCACAATCATCTCCTTATGTACTTCCCATCGCCTCTTCCAATGTCCCTTCAATAGTTCACAGCAAAATGCATGGCACATATCCTTGTGATAAAAGACGGAATAATTGGTGGCAATTTGCGGCTGGGTAAAGCTGAGGTTAATGGAACTCACATTAACATTGTGGGGACTTCATGCAGGTCACCTCCACAGTTCAACGTGGAGGTTAGAGTTTATACAGTAGAATCAGAGAATCATTGGCCAACAGGCCCAATATGCAGGAAGGAACCAGTCTGATGCTGGTTTACACTGAAGATGGACCCAAAATGCTGGAGTAACTCAGCGCGTACAGCATCGAATCCCAGGAGAGAAGGAATGGGTGACGTTTCGGGTCGAGACCCTTCTTCAGACTCTATGACCCTGTTGAGACTTGAGACACTATGGAGTCAGGCCCTTCAGCCCAACTGGTCCATGCCAACCAAGATGCCCCATCAAGACTAGTCGATTGTACCCATGTATATCCCATGTCCCGCTAAACTTCTCCCATCCATCTACCTGTCCAAATGTCTTAAATGTTGTTATAGTCCCTGCCTCAACTACCACCTCTGGCAGCTTGTTCCATACACCCACCACCCTCTGTGTGAAAACATTGCCCCTCAGGTTCCTATTAAATCTTTCCCCCTCACCTTAAACCTGTATTCTCTGGTTCTTGATTCCCCTACTCTGGGTAAAATACGTTGCACTAACCCGATCTATTCCCCTCATGATGTTAAACACTATGAGTTCACCCCTCTGCTCTCAGTCCCAGCCCGCCAACCTCTCCCTGTAGCTCAGGCCTTCCGAGCCTGGTAATGAATGGAATCTATTCCTTGGAGCCAGCTGCCAGAGGAGGTAGTTGAGGCAGGGACAACGCCAACATTTAAAAGACACTTGGACAGGTGTGTGGATGGGAAGGTCTAGAGGGGCATGGATGGGGCATTGGGTGGCATGGACAGGTTGGGCTTGTGTGACTCTCAGTGATAAGATGGCAGTGGAAATTAGTATGGTCTGAAAGAAAGATTCCGACCCGAAACATTCCCTATTCCTTTTCCCCAGAGATGATGCCTGACTCACACCTTGTGTCTTCTACCTTTGGTATAAACCAGCATCTGCAGTTCCTTCTTGCACAGTGCGAATGAGCAATGAGTGGTTGGTGTTAGGCTGGTGGAGAACTGCCTTAGACTTGTCTGGTGATTCTTGGATAGATTCACCTTCGCTCAGCCCGCCTGAACCAACCTGATCTCCCGGTTGCCCGACACTTTAATTCTCCTTCCCATTCCCACACAGACCTTTCTGTCCTCGGTCTCCTCCATTGTCAGAGTGTGGCTAAACGCAAATTGGAGGAACAGCATCTCGTGGTGTGAATATTGATTGCTCTCACTTCATGTAACCCCAGCATTCCCTCTCTCTCTGTATCCCTCCCCCACCCAAGTCACACCAGCTTCTCGCTTTCACCCAACAAACAGCTAACAATGGCCTGTTCCCTTTATCACTGTTACTTTTTGCGTATCTTTCATTCATTGTTCTCTATCTCTCTACATCATCGTCTATATCTCTCGTCTCCCTCTCCCCTGACACTCAGTCTGAAGAAGGGTCTCGACCTGAAACGTCACCCATTCCTTCTCTCCAGAGATGCTGCCTGACCTGCTGAGTTACTCCAGCTTTTTGTGTCTATCACCGGGTAGAATGATGAGTAAACATCAACTTGATTTGATGATAGAAAAGGCTGGCATTTGCAATGAGCATTATAATCACAATATTTATTCACAAAATGCTGGAGTAACTCAGCAGGTCAGGCAGCATCTCAGGAGAGAAGGAATGGGTGACGTTTCGGGTCGAGCAGCATCTGCAGTTATTTTCTTACATTATAATCACTCTCTGGTTCCTGTCATTTATAAAGCCCACGTGAATCAGGGAATAACAGCTTTAGTTTAGTTTAGTTTAGAGATACAGCGCAGAAACAGGCCCTTCGGCCCACCGAGTCCGTGCTGACCAGCGATCCCCGCACACAAACACTACTCCACAAACACCAGGGACAATTTACATTTATATCAAGCCAATTAACGTCTTTGGAGTGTAGGAGGAAACCGGAGCACCTGGAGAAAACCCACGCAGGTCACGGGGAGAACGTGCAAACTCCGTACAGACAGCACCCATAGTCGGGATGGAACCCGGGTCTCTGGTGCTGTGAGGCAGCAGCTCTACCCGCTGCACCACCGAGCCGCTGAGCAGGGAACTGAGCAGCACAGAGGAAGAGAGCGCGTGGATGAAGGATGAGATGGAGATCACAGCGACAGGTATAGACAGGCTGTTCCAATACCCATGAGGCCCCCACCTTCACACAGGCTTCAGGACAAGTGAAGCTGCTCGTTCTGTGATGAGGAACCCTTTATAATACACAGTGGCTCAATCCCTCAGGCCCTGCCAGTCTGCACCTGATAGACACTGAGCTGCGGCTCACTATTCATCAGTTAAATCACCATTGCTGGATAACAAACATTCTTGGTTTAAATCGAACCATCTCAGCCAAGGTGCCGTGGACAATCGGCAAGAGATGCCACGGCGATCCTTCATAGAAACATAGAAAATAGGTGCAGGAGGAGGCCATTCGGCCCTTCGAGCCAGCACCGACATTCACTTTCCTGATTGCTGGGAATTGTTTTAAAAAATGCTTTTCTTTGGCTGATTATTACTTTTCAGACCTTGCTGTTGAAGTGTTCCATCCATCGGCTGAGGTACAGTCTGATTCACCCAGCGCCAGGCTGATTATTGTCACGTGTGTAGAGGTGAATGGGACAGGACCCTAGTTTATGGAAGGGCCGTTAGAAGCGTGAGTCTGTCCTGAAGAAGCTGCCTTGAGTCTGGTGGTGCGCACTTTCTGTATCTTCTGCTGGATGGGAGCGGGGAGCAGAAGGAATCATATCTACCCCATCGTGGACATTGGGTTTTGTCTCTGGAACTTAGAATTAAAAAGCTTAGGTGGCACAGTGGCGCAGCGGTAGATTTGCTGCCTCACAGCGCCAGAGACCCGGGTTCGATCCTGACCATGGCTGCTGTCTGTACAGAGTTTGTACGTTCTTCCTGTGACTGCGTGGGTTTTCTCTGGGTGCTCCGGTTTCCTCCCACACTCCAAAAACGTGCAAGTTTGTAGGTTAATTGGCTTGGTTAAAGTGCAAATTGTCCCTCATGTGTGTAGGATAGTGTTAGTGTGCGGGGATCGCTGGTCGGCGCGGACCCGGTGGGCCGAAGGGCCTGTTTCCGCGCTGTATCTCTAAACGAAGCAAAACTAGTACAAATGATGCTCATTGTCACCAGAATGAAATGTCACGGTAAAAAATGCAGCCCGATTGCAGATGGGTGGTGCCCATAGGAAATGAAGTGAACCATTCAATATGGCAGTGGGGCAGGCTCTCTCCCTCCTGCATTGCCACCCGGTAATGATGCATTGCCACCCGGCAATGATGCATTGCCACCCGGCAATGATGCATTGCCACCCGGCAATGATGCATTGCCACCCGGCAATGATGCATTGCCACCCGGTAATGATGCATTGCCACAAACACCAGCACACTCGGTACCACTTACCTCTCTGGCAGCACGCAAATTAATATTTCCTGAAATACTCTCAAACTAAAGTAATTCGTTGTTTTACAAAGACTTAGTTGGTTTGTTAGTCAATGCTTAGAATAAACTGCCATTGATTTGGTTGAAATTAACTTCAGTTTCTGTACCGTCAATGGGCTACAGTTAGCAGCCAGTGATTGTTTTTTTATGAGATAATTCTACTTAATAAATTGCCGTCTGCCGTCTCTCTGTATGAAATATAAAGCCATGCATTCTCATCAGAATGAATACAGCAACATCTTCCCCAAGGTGGTTTATGTTTGCATTAGATACCAATGATGTTGGGTAACATGAGGAAGAGGGACGTATAGCAGTGCTTTGCTTTGTACTTACCTTCACCAGGTGCCAGGTGGCCATTGACACGGAATCCTTCAATACCACCTGACCCGAAACGTCACCTATCCGTGTTCCCTACAGATGCTGCCTGACCCGCTGAGTTACTCCAGCACTCTGTGAAACGTCACCTATCCATGTTCCCTACAGATGCTGCCTGACCCGCTGAGTTACTCCAGCACTCTGTGAAACGTCACCTATCCATGTTCTCCACAGATGCTGCCTGACCCGCTAAGTTACTGCAACACTGTGACTTCCCTTCCTAAACAAGGTAAATGCCCTGTACAAACTCCCCCATCAGGGGATGGGATTCTATGATGAAGTGGGTAAAAG
The DNA here is from genome assembly GCF_053455715.1 of Rhinoraja longicauda. NCBI lineage: Eukaryota > Metazoa > Chordata > Chondrichthyes > Rajiformes > Arhynchobatidae > Rhinoraja > Rhinoraja longicauda. The sequence continues at coordinate 941,966 of NC_135972.1, read as the reverse complement.
GGAAGGATGTACTCATCTCCTCACTGCGATCGCTACACCTCACTGTCAACACACCACCCCTGTCCTCAAAGACGTTTATTAGGGATGTCAACTCACAAGCTCCCCCCAACAACAAGTACTTGTGATGGGGCATGTCTGCATTTGGTACTGGTTTCAATAACGTGGCGTGTTAGTGATAAACATACACAGCTAAACGTGGATGTGCAGGGGCTGCTAACTGTCTGAATATCATTGTAGCCCACTCCCAAGGTGAATGGGGCCCACTCCCAACTTGTCAACACCATTCTGTGCTTTCACTGAAGGTAGACACAAAAAGCTGGAGCAACTCAGCGGATCAGGCAGCTTCTCTGGAGAGAAGGAATGGGTGACGTTTCGGGTCGAGACCCTTGCTTAGACAGAGTCAGGGGAGAGGGAGACACAGAGATATGGAAGGGTAAGGTGTGAAAACGAGAGATCAAAGGGGACGAAAATGTAGAATGGATCATTGTGAGCTGAGGGGAATGTCAACGATGCATACAAACTAACATTTAATCAGGAGGATGGTGAGACTAATCGGAGAATTATGGTGGGGAGGGACGGGGAGAGAGGGAAAGCAAGGGCTATTTGAAGTTGGAGAAGTCAATGTTCAGACCGCGAAACAGGAGGTGCAGTTCCTCCAATTTGCGCTGGGCCTCACTCTGACAGTGGAGTAGGCCCACGTCATCTTGCTTGTGCACCAGGCAGAGGAAAGGCAAATGTTTATCCGTTGTAAACCGCCAAGCCTCCCATGGATGTTAGTGAGAGTGAAGTGTTTCTCAGCGAGGGGCCACTGATATTCCATCATCTTGACTCTGTGATCCGATCCTGGGACAACTATCCTGTTTCCCCACCTGGCTCTGGCTGTCATGGGTTTAGCATCTGCAGTACCGGAGAGAAAGGCCAAGGACATCCCAAGGCTATTGCTGCTGCCCATCTACTGAAACCTAATCAGTTTTCAAAATCTGATTACCCAGAGAGCTGTACGGCTCATTAAAGCTGAGATTCATTGATCAATCCCTGTTACTGAACAAGCAGGCTGGGAATGAAGACAATGAAAAGATCACCTGCCCTGTCAGTTTAGATATGAGGGGGAGGGGGTGTATATGTGCATGTGTGTGCGTGTGTGCGTGTGTGTGCGTGTGTGCGTGTGCGTGTGTATATGTGCATGTGTGTGTGTATATGTGCATGTGCATGTGTGTGTGTATATGTGCATGTGTGTGTGTATATGTGCATGTGTGTGTGTATATGTGCATGTGTGTGTGTATATGTGCATGTGTGTGTGTATATGTGCATGTGTGTGTGTATATGTGCATGTGTGTGTGAATGTGTGCGTGTGTGTGCGCGCGTGTGTGTGCGTGCGTGCGTGTGTGTGTGTGTGTGTGTGTGCGTGTGCGTGTGTGTGTGTGTGCGTGTGTGCGTGTGTGTGTGCGTGTGTGTGTGTGCGTGTGTGTGTGTGCATGTGTGTGTGTGTGTGTGTGTGCGTGTGTGTGCGTGTGTGTGTGTATAAACTGCCTGTACTTTTGTTTCTGAATAAAATAAGATAAGGTGATGTTTAAATGTGGACCCGGGTTGAATGAGGTATCAGTGCATGTTGTGGTTTAATCCATTAAATATGGGCTGTAAATCTGCAATGATATATCATGAGGACATTTAATGCCATCTAAAAGCGTGAGATTCCAGCACCCTGTGGCTTTTTATTAGCATATTTACACAAAGGTATCTTCGAAGTTGTATCTCATTACATTTCAAGGCCTGGTCATTAGATGTCAGCACACTGAGATGTATCAGTGCGCTGGGCCACGTTGCCGTTCACCAGCTGCCAAAGCCCTGCAGAAGCAGCTACTCAAGGCCACAACGCCACATCACCATGGACCCATCCTACGCTCACTTTCACAGCCCCAGACGGGGTATTCTGACTCCAATCTTCACGGTAAAGCCACAGTCAGCAGGGATGTAGTGGGTACCATCTTCGCAAATGCAATGAACAGACCATGTAGCAAACCCATTAGGTTGAAGGCAGCATCAACACTGGAAGTTCCACTGTGGCTGTGAGACGCACGAACATCCAGACATTCTGCCCAGCCTCTCCTCCCCATCAACATCGGGCAGCACGGTGGTGCAGCGGGTAGAGCTGCTGCCTCACAGCGTCAGAGACCCGGGTTCCATCCCGACTACGGGTGCTGTCTGTACAGAGTTTGTACGTTCTCCCCGTGACCTGTGTGGGTTTTCTCAGAGATCTCTGGTTTCCTCCCACACTCTAAAGACGTGCAGGTTTGTAGGTTAATTGGCTTCGGTAAAAATTGTAAATTGTCCCTAGTGTGTGTAGGATAGTGTTAGTGTGCGGGGATCGCTGGTCGGTGTGGACTCGGTGGGCCGAAGGGCCTGTTTCCACGCTGTATCTCTAAACTAAACAGAAGCATTACTGTGCAGCATCTGTAGAAGAGGGGAGTTTGGTACAGATACAGCACAGAAACAGGCCCTTCGGCCCACCGAGTCCATGCTGACCATCGATCACCTGTTCACACTAGTTCTGTACTATCCACTCCCTGCACACAAGGGGCAGTTTACAGAGGGACAATTAACCCACAAACACGCACGTCTTTGGGATGTGGGAGGAAACCGGAGCACCCGGAGAAACCGCACTGGCAGAAGATATTGGCAAGGCCTTAAACATTTCAGTGATCAGCCCAGAGCGTGTAAGGTCAGAGCATTGGTCACATCCTCTCCACTGCCGTCTCAAGCAACTGGTATCTCCTCATCTCTGTGCTGCCTTCTCATCACCTTACCTTCTTCACATCCACGTACCCACATAAACCTCTCACTCTCATCCACCCTGTACACATACACGATAAACGGAACAACGTGAATAATGTTTAGTGCAAGGCATCAACTCACAACTTACTAATGGAATGGTAATGTTTTATAACAAATGTACAGTTCAACTAATTCATACACCTTCTCAATTAGATCTCCTGCAATAATACGTGGCAGAATGCAAAATATTCCACGTTTAAGTTACTATAAAATATTTATACTGCAATCGACATATTCTCAGCCCTCAGTCTCAGGAAGGGTCCCGACCCGAAACGTCACCTATCCATGTTCTCCACAGATGCTGCCTGACCCGCTGAGTTACTCCAGCACTTTATGACTTTCTGTGGAAAGCAGCTCTTGCAGTTCCTTGTGTCTACACCTCCAGCCCCGGCCACACTCCAGTGAATAATGAGCCACTCATGTCCCAGTTTGAGTGTTACAGGATAAATAGAGTGTGAGGAATCATTAATCATTCTGCTTCCTTCTGTGTTGTCAGAGAAATTAAAGGAATTCAGAATGACAAGAACATCAAGATTGTTCTGTCATCTATTACTGAATGAATCTTAATTAAAAGCACTTTCAGACAATCTTAAAAGAATGTTTCCATATTGCTGGCCTAATTATTTACCCTTGTATCCCCTCTAATTGTCCTGTCCATTTATTATTCCTTTGCCGACCCTCCCACCTGCCTCCACCTTTCACTTGCCAGCTTGCCGACCCTCTCACCTGTATTCACCTTTCACTTGCCAGGTTTTCCAGCTTTCTCCCCTCTACCACAATCAGACTGAAGAAGGGTCCTGACCCAAGATGCCACCTGTCCACTTCCTCCACAGATGCTGCCTGATCCAGAATTACAATAGACAATAGACAATAGACAATAGACAATAGGTGCAGGAGTAGGCCATTCAGCCCTTCGAGCCAGCACCGCCATTCAATGCGATCATGGCTGATCACTCTCAATCAGTACCCCGTTCCTGCCTTCTCCCCATACCCCCTCACTCCGCTATCCTTAAGAGCTCTATCTCTCAAATTACACCGGCACTTTGTGTTCTACGCATGATTGCAGCATTTGCCATTCCTTGTGTCTCCCTTGTGTTTGATCAGCACGGTGGCACAGCGGTAGAGTTGCTGCCTCACAGCGCCGGAGACCCGGGTTCCATCCTGACTACGGGTGCTGTCTGTACGGAGTTTGTACGTTCTCCCCGTAACCTCGTGGGTTTTCTCCGGGTGCTCTGGTTTCCTCCCACACTCCAAAGGTGTGCGGGTTTGTAGGTTGATTGGCTTCTGTAAATTGTCCCTAGTGTGCAGGATAGTGTTAATGTACGGGGTGATCGCTGGTCGGCACGGACTCGCTGGGCTGAAGGGCCTGTTTCCGTGCTGTATCTCTAAACTAAACTGAACTCGCTTTTCACAGTTGTTTGTTTAGCCAGAACAAGTTGCTGCATATATTCATCCCACCATCAATACCAAAGTAGCACGTCACGGCGCCATTTTAGTCGGCAGAAACTTGCAGAAACATTTAAAAAGAAAAATAACAACAATCTGTGAGTTGATAGATGAGATATATTCTGCATGTTAATGGTATCATCACTCATACTGTTCCCCAAAACACTGATTACACTGCGAGAGGCAGAGTGAACGGCGGGTTTGCCTACTAAAATGGCGGCCGTTACGCTCCTTTGCGAACTACACTTCAGTATCGGCGATTTCAACAGAGTGGTCCATCTTGCTCCTCTAGTATCTCTGATCAACACTAAGTATATCCCCATGTGTACAGACCGGACAATGTACGACGTTAAGGAAATGCATGCAGGCATTGTTCTGAAACAGAATGATAAATGTCACTGTGTCTATCATGACCCAACGTGTCATGGCATTTATCTCTCAGCTAGCTGCAGAGAAGAAGTGTGGTCTGGATCCTGTTCACATCAGTTCTAATTTGCTGGGACGTTTACTCATCCCTTTGGGTAATGTGTTGGGTGGAATATTGCTGCTCGAGCCCGCAGCTTAGGGCAACAGCAACAGCATCTGTGAGACGGGCAGGAGGGGAATCAAGTGGCAATGTGTGTGGCGGTGCAGCCAACTACTGACACTCTTGCCCAGCTGCCATCCATCTTATTGACGTGTGAGCTGGGACGTGCGTGCCTGGAGCAGGCGTTTAGTTTAGTGTGGAGAGACAGCCCGGAATGTTCACAAGTTCACAAGTTATAGGAGTAGAATTAGGCCATTCGGCCCATCGAGTCCGCTCCACCATTCAACCATGGCTGATCTCTGCATCCTAATCCCATTTTCCTGCCTTCTCCCCATAACCCTTGACACCCGTTCTAATCAAGAATTTGTCTATCCCTGCTTTAAAAATATCCACTAACTTGGCCTCCACAGCCCTCTGTGGCAATGAGTTCCACAGATTAACTACCCTCTGACTAAAGAAGTTCCTCCTCACCTCCTTTCTAAAAGAGCGCCCTTTAATTCTGAGGCTGTGCCCTCTGGTCCTAGACTTTCCCACCAGTGGATCCATCCTCTCCACATCCACTCTATCCAGGCTTTTCATCATTCTGTACGTTTCAATGAGCTCCCCCCTCAACCTAAATTCAAGGAAACAGGCCCTTCGGCCCACCGAGTCTGCACTGACCAGCGACCCCCGCACACTAACACTATCCTACACACACTAGGGATAATTTACATTTACACCAAGTCAATTAACCTACAAACCTGCATGTCTTTGGAGTGTGGGAGGAAACTGAGGATCCCGGAGAAAACGCACGCAGGTCACGGGGAGAACGTACAAACTCCGTACAGACAGCACCCGTAGTTGGGATGGAGCCTGGGTCTCTGGCGCTGTGAGGCAGCAGCTCTACCCGCTGTGCTACCGTGATGCCCGCACTGAAGAACAATCTTGGTTCTGCACGATGACTGGGATGTGAGATCAAGCTGGTGGTCGGTCTCACAGTGTGTAGCAGTCGTGTGTGCAGTGATACACAGCATTGCCCTGGCAACATTATAGCACCTAAACACGCTCAATGTCGCAGCTAAAACAACATGGGACATTATAGTGTTACTGTGGCTTCAATAGTGTCTAGAGGGCTACTCTTACAATGAGGACCACTGAAAGGTGAAGTGACTGACACCTTTGGAAACGTGTATGACTGTGGTCATGGGACCTGTTTCAATGCTGTATCTCAAAACGAAACGAAACTAAACTAAACTAAACTAAACTAAATTATGCAAAGCTAAACTAAACCTCTCCACCTCTGGAAAGCTGCCAACATAATCAAAGACGTGTCCCATCCCAGTCATTCCTTCTTCTCCCTGCTCCCATCCAGCAGAAGGTACAGAAGCTTGAAAGCGCGCACCACCAGACTCAGGAACAGCTTCTACCCCTCTGTTATCAGGCTTCTGAACGGTCCTCCCATAAGCTAGGGCACTGTCTGATTCACCTCTACCCCATTGTGGACATTGGACTTTGTCTGTGGAACTGATGCTACAATGCTGAGAACTATATTCTGCACTCTGTATCTTCCCCTTTGCTCTACCTATTGTAATGGAGTTTGACCTGATTGTATCCTTGTATGGTCTATCTGATCTGTTTGGATAGCGTGCAGAACAAAGCTTTCCACTGTACCTTGCTACAAGTGACAATAATAAAGCTAAACCCATAGCGTCTCTGAGGTGTAACTTTGAAGGCCAACCTTGGTGGTATTGGACAGGAACTTACAAAAGTTAATTGTCACGTTTATTAACTATTGTAGGTCAGACAGCGATCATTAGACAGATGTGGATCAAGGTAGGACTTTGGCGATTGGGTTGTAGGTGGCATTAATCCATAAATAGAGAAAGACAAGTCTGCTGGGGAGATGCCCACAGTGGGACAGACTAGGAATGGTATTCCCCAATCTAATGTACACAGTGGGACTGACGAGGTATGGTTTTCCCCAATCTAAAATGCTTCACGTTGTAGTATGTATACGTGAGTCTGAAGACGGCTCTCAACCCAAAACCTCTCTCCAGAGATGCTGCACGACCCGCTGAGTTACTCCAGCATTTTGTGTCTATCTTTCCTATATATCTGGGCTACACCCAGGTGAGAGAGAGAGGTTAGTAAAGACATTACAAGCTGGACATATGTAGGGGAGGGGAAGTTTTGTTGCCTCCATCACAGTGAGGGGGTGTTTGGAGTTACTGTGATGGATGTTTGTGTTGGGGTCAGGTGTCCTGTGTTCTTTTCTTTTTGTGTTTTGTGTGACTGCTGAAATTTCGCTCGGTGTTGTGCTGAGTGACAATAAAGTGTTGTTATGTTATAATAATGGAAATATTCCCAGTTAGATAGATCTGGAAATAGCAAGATTGAACCAACAGGGTTAATGAGTTGTGATGTCAATGTGCTTAGGTAGTGGGAAAGATCTGTCCAGGGACTACGCAATGGATATTTATAATCCAATCCACCAGAATATATTAATAGCTTGTAAAACCGGATTCTAAATTACTGCCAAAGTAAAGTTAATGCTCATTTTTAATGCCCACCAGGGGTCTATTTATCTTCAGGATTGTGAGGGTTTTTTATCCTTTGGGCAACAACAGAACAAGCTCAGTCCAAGATTCCAACCAGATGGTATATCCTCAGACAAGAACATGTTGTAGTTGGATTTCTCCAGCTCTGTGAAGCTACTGTGGCCAATTACTCATTGACTAACACTTCTGCTAATTTATGTTTGCATTTTAATCCTCAGTTGAGCATAATTCTAAATCTCTAAACCTGCAGTGTTATAATGTAGTGGCACAGCTGGTATAGCTGCCCCACTGCACCATGGACCCGGGTTCCATCCTGACCTCGGGAGCTGTCTTGTCAATTTCCCCGGCGTGGGACGAATAAAGGAATATATTATTATTATTATTATATTATGAGATGTTGGTGAGACCACATTTAGGATATTGTGTTCAGTTCTCGGCACCATACATCATGACTTCCTGACATTATACTCAGTGCCACAACTACTGAAGGCAAGCATACCATACGTCATTAGAAACTACATTCTCAGCTTGATCAGCAATATTTTACAAATGTGGAATAGACATCCAGAGACATCCGACCTGCCCAACGTCCCAGAAGTTAAAATGTCACGGCTTGTTATTGCTATTCAGCGGCTGGTGGGTGCTTCTGTGCAACTACTGCTGTGCTGTAACTGGAGGCCATTTAGAACAGAGATGAGGAAAAAACTCTTTCAGTCAGAGAGTTGTGAATCTGTGGAATTCTTTGCCTCAGAAGGCAGTGGAGGCCAATTCTCTGAATGCATTCAAGAGAGAGCTAGATAGAGCTCTTAAGGATAGTGGAGTCAGGGGGTATGGGGAGAAGGCAGGAACGGGGTACTGATTGAGAATGATCAGCCATGATCACATTGAATGGCGGTGCTGGCTCGAAGGGCTGAATGGCCTACTCCTACACCTATTGTCTGTTGACATTCTGCTGTAGGTTTTCATTGACTGAAGGTCATCAGCTCATAAGGGACAGGAGCAGAATTAGGCCATTCGGCCCATCGAGTCTACTCCGCCATTCAATCATGGCTGATCTATCTCTCCCTCCTAACCCCATTCTCCTGCCTTCTCCCCATAACCTCTGACACCCGTACCAATCAAGAATCTATCTATCTCTGCCTTAAAGATATCCACTGACTTGGCCTCCACTGCCTTCTGTGTAGGATGGAACTGTAGGTTGATCTCATGCTGGCAGTTAGAAATGAAGAGGTGTGGGGAGGGTAGAAGGCCGTGTGGGGAGTCCATGAGGTGGGGGGTTGGTGGAGACGGGAGAAGGGGTGATGACTGGGTGGTGAGGATCTACTGCCTGATGGCGTCTGGTTACCTGGGGCTTGATTGTGTTACTGAGGGAGGGGGCAGGCGTGGCAGAACCATCGACCGCCAGTGATCACAGAGAGAACACTACTGTTTTATACCAGGGACACATCCAATACCGTGAGAGGTATTGCACCTGGGCCTTTTATGTTCTTTGTTGTATCTCAACAGTGATTATAATGCACATTGCTCCCTGATGCTTGTGTACTGGCTGGATAACCCATCACATGCAGCACCTCGCCTTTCACGCCTGCTTGATTTATATGTTTTTGAAATAATGTGCTTGTCTAATTAATACCTAAACCTAATTTACGCGCTGTATCTCGATTGAGCAGCTTACAATCCCAGCGGTATGAAGATTGACTTCTCTCACTTCTAGTAACGCTTGCTTTTCCTCTCTTCCCATCCCACGCAAGTAAGAATTTCATTGTTCCAGTTAGTACATATGACAATTAAACACTCTTGACTATTGGCTATTGACTATTGACTGTTGGCTATTGGCTATTGATTATTCACTGTTGGCTATTGGCTATTGACTATTGGCTATTGACTATTGGCTATTGACTATTGGCTATTGACTATTGGCTGTTGACTATTGATTACTGACTACTGATTACTGACTACCGACTACTGACTATTGGCTATTGGCTATTGGCTATTTGCTATTGGCTATTGACTATTGACTATTGGCTATTGACTATTGGCTGTTGACTATTGATTACTGACTACTGACTACTGACTACTGACTATTGGCTATTGGCTATTGGCTATTTGCTATTGGCTATTGACTATTGACTATTGACTATTGACTATTGACTATTGACTATTGACTATTGGCTATTGGCTGTTGACTATTGACTGTTGACTGTTGACTATTGACTGTTGACTATTGACTGTTGATAGTTAACTATTGACTATTGACTATTGGCTGTTGACTGTTGACTGTTGACTATTGACTATTGACTATTGGCTATTGGCTGTTGACTATTGATTACTGACTACTGACTACTGACTACTGACTATTGGCTATTGGCTATTTGCTATTGGCTATTGACTATTGACTGTTGACTATTGATTATTGACTATTGGCTGTTGGCTGTTGACTCTCCATCTCCTGCTCAGACAATACGTTTCCCAACATCAGTGTTATAAATTCAAATATAACAAGGCTGTTTGTCTCATGAATGTTTCTGAGCTGCCTGATTCTTGAATTCATCTTCCTTATACTGTGGTGGCTGAAGGCAATATCGACTCTCTTGGCTATTATTTTTAACACTGAATTCATCTTTTTGCAAAGTTTACCCAAGGAATGCCAAGCTAAAAGTGAACTATTTAAATGGCAATAGACTGAGCTAACGTTCCCATTTATGCAGATAAATGATCGGAGTTTCTTAGAGTACACCACTGCCAATCTCATTCCCAGCAGTTTGATCTTGCTGGCTTGATCTGTTAATTAAAATGCTGGCTTGCTTCACATCTACTTAAAGATAATCCATCATCCCCCAGCCCTGCTGGCATTAATAACTCTGTCAGTCATCTCCAACGTAGAGGTTGCTCACTGCAGTCTGACAGAAGCTTGTACAACGATCAACCTTTCATTTTAAATCCACGCAGAAGGTCAGGAAATGAAATCTAACACAACGCACTGTGGTTTAGACATGAGCAACTGCAAGCGCTGGTTTAGAGAAAAAGACACCAAGTGCTGGAGTAACTCAGCGGGTCAGGCAGCATCTGTGGAGAACATGGAAAGGTGACATGTCAGGTCAGGACCCTTCTTCAAACTGACCTGAAACGTCACCTATCCACATTCACCTGAGATGCTGCCTGACCCACTGAGTTACTCCAGCACTCTGTGAAACGTCACCTATCCACATTCACCACAGATGCTGCCTGACCCGCTGACTTACTCCAGCACTCTGTGAAACGTCACCTATCCATGTTCCCCACAGATGCTGCCTGACCCACTGAGTTACTCCAGCACTCTGTGAAACGTCACCTATCCACATTCACCACAGATGCTGCCTGACCCGCTGAGTTACTCCAGCACTCTGTGAAGCGGTATTGTTACATTCAACAAAGCACAGTGAAAAGCTTTGTTCTGCACGCTATCCAAACAGACCAGATATACCACACATAAAAACAATCAGGCCAAACTCGTACAACAGGTGGAGCAAAGGGGAAGATACAGAGTGCAGAATCTAGTTCTCAGTATTGTAACGCATCAGTTCCACAGACAAAGTCCAATGTCCACAATGGGGTAGAGGTGAGGCATAGTGTCCTAGAGTCATAGAGTGATACAGTGTGGAAACAGGCCCTTCGGCCCAACTTTCCCACACCAACAAACATGTCCCAGCTACACTAGTCCCACCTGCCTGCCTTTGGTCCGTATCCCTCCAAACCTGCCCTTTCCATGTACCTGTCCAACTGTCTCTTAAACGATGGATAGTCCATGGAATAGAGATCCAGCCGACTCAACCTCTCCCTGTAGCTCACACCCTCTAGTCCTGGCAACATCCTCGTAAATCTTCTCTGTACCCTTTCCAGCACGAGTATGTAAATGTAATGACAGATATGTTTGAGATACGTTCACATGTGAGTGGTTGGGAGAAGGTGAAGGGGCTGGTGCAGCAAAGATGAACTTGCCCATCATGTCCACATCGGCCTGCAGTAGGACTACGAGATTCCAATCACCTCCAGGCACTGTCCCGCTGCATTCTGGCTCGCGGATAACACAAGTGACATTTAAACCTAATCACTCAAAGGTTCAGGGACATTATGGAAAACACAATCTAATGGTTTATTAAACGTGATCGCGTTTCCTTCAGTCTCTCGCTCCTATCTCCCCATGAAATGGCAGCATCTTACGGGCGGCGCAGTGGCTCAGCGGGTAGAGCTGCTGCCTCACAGCGCGGTGGTGCAGCAGGTAGAGCTGCTGCCTCACAGCGCGGTGGTGCAGCGGGTAGAGCTGCTGGCTCATGGCGCCAGAGACCCGGGTTCGATCCTGACTACGGCTGCTGTTTGTACGGAGTTTGTACGTTCACCCCGTGACCTGCGTGGGTTTTCTCCGAGATCTTCGGTTTCCTCCCACACTCCAAAGACGTGCAGGTATGTAGGTTAATTGACTGGGTAAATGTAAAAATTGTCCCTAGTGTGTGTAGGATAGTGTTAATGTGTGGGGATCGCTGGGCGGCACGGACTCGGTGGGCCGAAGGGCCTGTTTCCGCGCTGTATCTCTAAATCTAAATCTAAAAAAAATCCTACCACAACCAGAGAGAAGTGCTGAACTACCATCTACCTCATTGGTGACCCTCGAACTATCCTTGAACGCACTTTGCTGGCTTTACCTTGCACTAAACGTTATTCCCTTGTCATGTATCTGTACACTGGGAATAGATCCATTGTAATCGTGTCTTGTCTTTCCGCTGGCTGGTTAGCATGCAACAAAAGCTCTTGACTGTACCTCTGTACACGTGACAATAAACTGATCTGGTAAGAGTGTGATGGAGAGACACATGGGAAGCTCTGTGTGGAGTATCAGGCAGCGATGCTCTGAATGTCAGGGCACAGTGTACCTGTTGGAAGTCACGTCTGTAACACAGAGACCCCCTGTTGTCACAGGGCAGAGGTTTACAATGGAGAAATCACGGGCTCAGCGTAGTTTCAGATTTATGTTTTCATGTGCAGCTTTCTGCAGGACTAACCTCACCCACATGGCCACAATCTTCTTCCCCTCTTTATTGGGCTCTCTGATGGACCTCCCCTAGACTAGACTCTAGTCCTGATCTTCCCACCTACCTCATTACAGACATTGCACTTTCTCTGGAACTGGGACCCTGCAATGCTGCAACACTCTAGCCTGCACTCTGGCAGTTTAGCCTTTGCTCTACCTGCTGCATCTGTGTGTGGCCTGCTTGTGTGATGAGTGGTGTGATGTAACGGGACTACCACAAACACACACTCCACTGTAGCTCAGTACACAGGATGATCATAAACCAGTATCAATACAGTACAGTAATGAAATAGCAATACGTAGACATCTGCTTCCAACGAATGGGCTTCATCCAAACCTGCAAACCAGGGAAGTGAAACACATGTGTGTCTGGGCCGAAGATAGACACAGAGTGCTGGAGTAACTCAACGGGTCAGGCAGCATCTGTGGAGAACATGGATAGGTGACGTTTCACACAGTGCTGGAGTAACTCAGCGGGACAGGCAGCATCTGTGGAGAGAAGGAATGTGTGAGATGCTGCCTGACCAGCTGAGTTACTCCAGCACTCTGTGTCTACCTTCGGTGTAAAGCAGCACCTGCAGTTCCTCCCTACACACGGGTGTGTGAGCGTTACTTGTATGTGATTAGTTGGTGTTACTCGGCAGTCGGCCAGTGTGACCGTGTGACAGTGTGCCAGTGTGGACAGTGTGGCCAGTGTGGCCGTGTGGACAGTGTGGACAGTGTGACAGTGTGGCCGTGTGCCAGTGTGGACAGTGTGGACAGTGTGACAGTGTGGCAGTGTGACAGTGTGACAGTGTCAGTGTGCCAGTGTGGACAGTGTGGACAGTGTGACAGTGTGGCCCTGTGCCAGTGTGGACAGTGTGGACAGTGTGACAGTGTGGCAGTGTGACAGTGTGACAGTGTCAGTGTGCCAGTGTGGACAGTGTGGACAGTGTGGACAGTGTGGCCGTGTGCCAGTGTGGACAGTGTGGACAGTGTGGACAGTGTGGCCGTGTGCCAGTGTGGACAGTGTGGACAGTGTGGCCAGTGTGGCCGTGTGCCAGTGTGGACAGTGTGGACAGTGTGACCGTGTGCCAGTGTGCCAGTGTGACAGTGTGACAGTGTGCCAGTGTGCCAGTGTGACAGTGTGGCCAGTGTGGCCGTGTGACAGTGTGACAGTGTGGCCGTGTGCCAGTGTGACAGTGTGCCAGTGTGACAGTGTGGCAGTGTGACAGTGTGCCAGTGTGACAGTGTGACAGTGTGACAGTGTGGCCGTGTGACAGTGTGAGTGTGGCCGTGTGCCAGTGTGACAGTGTGGCCGTGTGCCAGTGTGACAGTGTGCCAGTGTGACAGTGTGGCAGTGTGCCAGTGTGACAGTGTGACAGTGTGGCCGTGTGCCAGTGTGACAGTGTGACAGTGTGACAGTGTGGCCAGTGTGGCCGTGTGGCCGTGTGACAGTGTGACAGTGTGGCCGTGTGCCAGTGTGACAGTGTGCCAGTGTGCCAGTGTGCCAGTGTGACAGTGTGGCAGCGTGACAGTGTGCCAGTGTGACAGTGTGACAGTGTGGCCAGTGTGGACAGTGTGGCAGTGTGACAGTGTGCCAGTGTGCCAGTGTGACAGTGTGGCCGTGTGACAGTGTGCCAGTGTGACAGTGTGACAGTGTGGCCGTGTGCCAGTGTGCCAGTGTGACAGTGTGGCCATGTGCCAGTGTGACAGTGTGCCAGTGTGACAGTGTGACAGTGTGGCCGTGTGCCAGTGTGACAGTGTGCCAGTGTGACAGTGTGACAGTGTGGCAGTGTGCCAGTGTGACAGTGTGGCCGTGTGCCAGTGTGGCCGTGTGCCAGTGTGACAGTGTGACAGTGTGGCCAGTGTGCCAGTGTGGACAGTGTGGCAGTGTGACAGTGTGACAGTGTGACAGTGTGGCAGTGTGACAGTGTGGCCGTGTGGCAGTGTGACAGTGTGGCAGTGTGGCAGTGTGACAGTGTGACAGTGTGGCAGTGTGACAGTGTGGCCGTGTGCCAGTGTGACAGTGTGGCCAGTGTGGCCAGTGTGGCCAGTGTGGCCAGTGTGGCCAGTGTGGCCAGTGTGGGATGTACTGCTGGGGAACCAGGTGGAAGTGTTGCACAATTACCTGGGCTCTGGTTGCCACGGCTAAATGGAAATGAGAGAGCAGTCAATCTGAGCACGTTCTTCAAATGAGTGATGAAGGGATTTGGAATCTTAATCGCTATCTGCCACTCACGCCAGAGACAGGCTGGATAAAATCAGTGCTGGAGATGGGTGTCCTTGAATAAATGTCTGTAAATATTCATGCCATCACATGCAGCCACAATGTCGACTGAGCTGTGGATCACCTACCTCATTGTGTGACCAACACAGGCCTTCCACAGCCTGAACGTGCCGCTATCTGCAGCAGCTCCAACAACTGTCGTGTCTTTCTGAGGAAATGTTCAGCCACGTTTCCCCCGTGGAACAACAGACAATAGGTGCAGGAGGAGGCCATTCGGCCCTTCGAGCCTGTACGCACCGCCATTCAATGTGATCATGGCTGATCATTCTCAATCAGTACCCCGTTCCTGCCTTCTCCCCATACCCCCTGACTCCGCTATCCTTAAGAGCTCTATCTAGCTCTCTCTTGAATGCATTCAGAGAATTGGCCTCCACTGCCTTCTGAGGCAGAGAATTCCACAGATTCACAACTCTCTGACTGAAAAAGTTTTTCCTCATCTCCGTTCTAAATGGCCTACCCCTTATTCTTAAACTGTGGCCCCTGGTTCTGGACTCCCCCAACATTGGGAACATGTTTCCGAGAACACTTCACTCTGTCCAGAGAAAGCTTCAGAAAATACGTTTATATAATCAAAACCAACAACGTGTTGTATTAAAGTCCCACACAGCTGTGACCAACGTGGAAGTGCCTGAGAACATTGACCTCCAGGTTCAAGAATAACTTCTTCAAACTAATGATAGACACAGAGTGCTGGAGTAACTCAGCTGGTCAGGCAGCATCTGTGGAGAACATGGATAGGTGACGTTTCACAGAGTGCTGGAGTAACTCAGCGGGTCAGGCAGCATCTGTGGAGAACATGGATAGGTGACGTTTCACAGAGTGCTGGAGTAACTCAGCTGGTCAGGCAGCATCTGTGGAGAGAAGGAATTGGTGACGTTTCACAGAGTGCTGGAGTAACTCAGTGGGTCAGGCAGCATCTGTGGAGAACATGGATAGGTGACGTTTCACAAAATGCTGGAGTAACTCAGCTGGTCAGGCAGCATCTCGGGAGAGAAGGAATTGGTGACGTTTTAGGTCGTGAATCCAGAGATGCTGCCTGTCCCGCTGGGTTACTCTGGCATTCTGTGTCTATCTTCGGTGTAAACCAGCATCTGCAGTTCCTCCCGACACAAGCCAGACACACAGGACTGGTGTCACTGCTGCCTCTGGTCTCCATCTCATTGCCTAGTTGATGAGGTGTGACCCAACATGTTGATGTGAGCCTTGTTGGCACACTGTCTCTTGACGCATTGTGCTTGCCGTTGGCTGTTTGATTTATCATAACTATTTGTACTGCAATGGTTTTATTGTCAGCATTCCCATAATGATTGATTTATTGGTAGTAAATATTGTTGATCAGCATTTCTTGCGGCAGTATTTCTTCTCCTATTTTGAAGATATGAAAGATATTTATGAGGGTTTGCCCGGATGGTTTAATAGTGCAGTATTAATTTATATTCTGGATATTTCCGTGTGGGAGAGCACAGGGCTAGAGATTGACAGCACGGGTTTGCATCTCATTTCCTTTGGTTGCAGTCTGGAATACTGTATACTCTCTTCCACTGTCGCCATGGGTCGGCACGGTGGTGCAGCGGGTAGAGCTGCTGCCTCACAGCGCCAGAGACCCGGGTTCCATCCCGACTACGGGTGCCATCTGTACGGAGTTTGTACGTTCTCCCCGTGACCTGCGTGGGTTTTCTCCGGGTGCTCCGGTTTCCTCCCACACTCCAAAGACGTGCAGGTTTGTAGGTTAATTGGTTTGGTATAAGTGTAAATTGTCCCTTGTGTGTGTTGGATAGTGTTAGTGTGCGGGGATCGCTGGTCGGCGCGGACCCAGTGTTTCCGCGCTGTATCTCTAACTAAACTGGAATTTAGAAGGATGAGAGGAGATCTTATCGAAACGTATAAGATTATTAAGGGGTTGGACACGTTAGAGGCAGGAAACATGTTCCCAATGTTGGAGGTGTCCAGAACCAGGGCCCACAGTTTAAGAATAAGGGGTAGGCCATTTAGAACTGAGATGAGGAAAAACTTTTTCAGTCAGAGTTGTGAATCTGTGGAATTCTCTGCCTCAGAAGGCAGTGGAGGCCAATTCTCTGAATGCATTCAAGAGAGAGCTAGATAGAGCTCTTAAGGATAGCGGAGTCAGGGGGTATGTGGAGAAGGCAGGAACGGGGTACTGATTGAGAGTGATCAGCCATGATCAAATTGAATGGCGGTGCTGGCTCGAAGGGCCGAATGGCCTCCACCTGCACCTATTGTCTATTGTCTATTGTCTATTGTCTAAACTACAGCCATTGGGGAACAGAGGAGAATGCACGCAGAATAAATATTAATGTAGTGGGTAATGCATTGAAAGTGAAAATAAAATGCCATGATGTGCTTTGAGGCAACACTGTGTGAGGGCACGGATCCTCACTGTGTGAGGACATGAGAACACTCTCAGCCTGACCATGCTCTGCCGTCCCTTGCTTCTACGTTGCACTGGTCCACTGGAACATCTCCTCAGGGTGCCATCTCTGGCCTTAGTCCAACCCCCTCCCGCCCCTCACCAGTATCCACCTATTACCTGCCCCAAGATGGATACAAAGAGCTGGAGCAACTCAGCGGGTCAGGGCTTAGTCCTGCCCCTCCTCTCTTCCAGCTTGCTACACCCCCCCAACCCCCCTCCCCCCCCCCCCCCACACCACCAATCACAATCAGTCTGAAGAAGGGTCCTGACCTGAAACGTCACCTATCCATGTTCTCCAGGATGATCAGCCATGATCATATTGAATGGCGGTGCAGGCTCGAAGGGCCGAATGGCCTACTCCTGCACCTATTTTCTATGTTTCTATGCTGCCTGACCCGCTGAGTTACTCCAGCACTCTGTGAAACGTCACCTATCCATGTTCTCCACAGATGCTGCCTGACCTGCTGAGTTACTCCAGCACTCTGTGAAACGTCACCTATCCATGTTCTCCACAGATGCTGCCTGACCTGCTGAGTTACTCCAGCACTCTGTGTCATATTGATAATGGAGATCATTGCGACAGCCTCTTGGAATCACTTCACATGGAAGGAGATGAGGAGGCATCGTAGACCCAGAGTTGGCCGGGCCATTTGTCAGAGCTACTCCAATCATTCCTCGTGATATATAATAATATAACATTCCATGTGTTTCTTAAGATTGTTGCTACAAATCTCTGAGAAGTTGAACAACATTGTCAGTTCTGTAATTACCGATGGGTTTTACATTTGTATACATTGCACCTGAATCTTGTTCATGAAGTTGCATTGGTTGACCTGACCCCTGGTCAACCTGTTTAAATACTATTCATATATACACCTTGAAAATATAACGCACCAATGTCAAGCCCCGTACCCACAGTTTAGTTTAGTTTACAGATACAGGGCAGAAACAGGTCCTTCGGCCCACCGAGTCCGCACCGACCATCGATCCCCACACATTAACACTATGCTACACACACTCGGGACAATTTACATTTATAGCAAGAAAATTAACCTACAAACCTGTGCGTCTTTGGAGTGCGGGAGCATACCAGAGATCTTGGAGAAAACCCACACAGGTCACGGGGAGAACGTACAAACTCCGTACAGACAGCACCCGTAGTCAGGATCGAACCCGGGTCTCTGGCGCTGTGAGGCAGCAGCTCTACCCACTGTGCCACTGTGCCGGACAGCTCGTGGTTTTCAGTGGGCATGATGCCAAGAAAAGAAGGCAGCGATTCCAAACGGCGGATAACAGAGACGCTGGGAATGGATTCTGGCAAGACCCAAAGGGTAACACAAAAAACATGGTAACATCACATTGGGAATGCAAAGCCAATGCAATGCAGCCGAGACCCAAGGTGTGTTGCTACCTACAGTGGGCCCTGCAGTCTAACTCTCCGCCAAGCACCAGTGCCAACAGTCCTTGCTCTCTCCCTCCCCCATCTCCCACCCTCACACACCCACACCTACAATGGTCCTCAGTCCACTCCACTTTCATGCCTTCACCTCCTCACTCACCTGTCCTCCACTGAGGCCAAAGAAGTCCGACCCAAATGGTCACCTATCTATCTATGTTCAGAGATGGTGCTTTTTTGTTAACCTGCATCAGCAGTTCGTCATTCCCACAACGCACTGTAACTGAAGAAAAAATAACAGTCATGAAACACCAAATAAATGTGAATTAATTCTACATTTCAGCTCTAGAATTACTCTCCCACCTTGCATAATATCAAAATCAACAGAGCAAGTGAATTCCATTGAAGATTGTTGTGTTCTGGGTCCTGATTGAAGAACTCCTGCGGGATAATGATCATGGTTCTGCATGTGGAAGAACGCGGCAAGAATTGGATTGAGGTTTTTGAAGTTCTAACCTAAAAGTCTTACGTAGACATTGTCTATACAGACCTCCACATATAAACGTTGTCTAAAAGGACTTGTGCAAAGCCCTCGATAAGATCCTGGACGGAAGGCTACTCTGGAAGTTTAGACCAAGTGGGACCCAGGGAGAGATGGCCGACTGGATGGAGAATCGGCTTCTTGGAAGGAAGCAGAGGGTGATGGTGGAAGGTTGTTTGCAGGCCTGTCACTAGTGGTGTGACCAGTATTAGTCCATCAAGTCTACTCCGCCATTCAATCATGGCTGATCTATCTCTCCCTCCTAACCCCATTCTCCTGCCTTCTCCCCATAACCCCTGACACCCGCACTAATCAAGAATCTATCTATCTCTGCCTTAAATATATCCACTGACTTGGCCTCCACAGCTTCTGTGGCAATGAAATCCACAGATTCACCACCCTCTGACTAAAGAAATGTCTCCTCATCTCCTTTAATGTCTTTAATTCTGAGGCTGTGGTCTCTGGTCCTGGACTCTCCCACTAGGGAAAGCATCTCTGGACAAAAGGAATAGGAAATGGATGGAGGCTGAAGAAGGGTCTCGACCCAAAATGTCACCCGTTCCTTCTCTCCAGAGATGCTGCCTGTCCCGCTGAGTTACTCCAGCTTCTTACACAGGGAGACACAAGAGACTGCAGATGCTGGAAACCTGAGCAAAAAAGCAAACCGCTGGGGGAACTCAGCAGGACAGACAGACAGACTGAAGCGGCTCCTGTCTTGAAACGTTGCCTGTCCCTTACCTCCACAGATGCTGCCCGAACCGCTGAGTTCCTCCAGCACCATGTGTTTTGCTTTAGACCAAACGACCCTGTGGATCCTGGATATTTATTCACAAAATGCTGGAGTAACTCAGCAGGTCAGGCAGCATCTCAGGAGAGAAGGAATGGGCGACGTTTCGGGTCGAGACACTTCTTCAGGCTCCATCCATTTCCTATTCCTTTTGTCTGAAGAAGGGTCTCGACCTGAAACGTCACCCATTCCTTCTCTCCCGAGATGCTGCCTGACCTGCTGAGTTACTCCAGCATTCTGTGAATAAATACCTTCGATTTGTACCAGCATCTGCAGTTATTATCTTACACTACCTGTGGATCCTGGATCTACTCATGGCCCATTTGCTGGACGTGCCTCAGCTTGGGGCGATAGCACCGGTCTTTTTCACAAGTCTACAAGTTATATGAGTAGAATGAGGCCACTTGGCCCATCGAGACTACTCCGCCATTCAATCATGGCTGACTCTGCCTCCTGAGCCCATTCTCCCGTTCACACCTATTCTAATGAAGAGGTTTGTGGCAGTGCACTCCACTTTAAGCCTCGTTCCATCACCAGGCTTTTCACAGAGAGAAGTCATTGCTCATCTTTACATTCCCCCAGCCAGGCGTGACCATTAGCACTCCCAGATCCAGCCCTCATGTGCACCACTCATCCACAGAGTGGGTGACCTACAAAGACTGGTGAGGGCTGGGCTCTGATCCCCAGACTAGGCCCAGATCATTTATCTCCATTCACAGCGTGATAAATGCACTGGAGCGTGGATCGCACGCTCCCTTCTGTCCGGAAGCTTCTGTCGTCAGTGAGACTGGGGAACGAGGAAATGACGGCCTGCTTCCTTGGCTGGGACATCGCCTCACAGGAGAAGGAAGTCAAGCAGAGAGAGAATGAAACAGAGGCGAGGAGTGGGGGCTTGGACGTGCACCTCACTGTCAGCTAACACTGCAGCCTCTCCTATAAATCCTTATAAAAGCAAATTAACATCCCTGAGGGGGAAGCTGGAACAGTCTGGAAGGTGGAGCATGGATAAATGGCAGTGGATACATGGGTCAACTGCTCACACAATACAATCTGCCACCCCATCCATGCACACACAGCACAGCACACAATGCTCAGCTCACAAACCGAGCTGCAATGAAACTGCACTGTGACACAACTGGCACAAAAGCCAGCTCCACTCAGCACAGACTCTAGTAAGATAAGGAACTGAATAAAGATCTATGCTTTATTATCTGAAGAAAGGTCTCAACCTGAAACGTCATCCATTCCTTCTCTCCGGAGATGCTGCCTGTCCCGCTGAGTTACTCCAGCATTCTGTGTCTATCTTCGGTGTAAAGCAGCACCTGCAGTTCCTTCCTACACAAAGATCTCTGCTTTCTGTTGCCCAATGTGCCCAACTATGCCGGCCTTCCTGTTGGTTCTGTTAACCAGCTCTAGTTCCAAATGTTTCCCAACACCAAGTCAAGTCAAGTCAAGTCAAATTTATTTGTCACATACACATACACGATGTGCAGTGAAATGAAAGTGGCAATGCCTGCGGGTTGTGCACAAAAAGAATTACAGTTACAGCATATAAATAAAGTTAATAAGTTACTATTAGTGTCGACAAAAATTTAGTCTCTGGGGTTATAAAAGTTGACAGTCCTGATGGCCTGTGGGAAGAAGCTCCGTCTCATCCTCTCCGTTTTCACAGCGTGACAGCGGAGGCGTTTGCCTGATCGTAGCATCTGGAACAGTCCGTTACTGGGGTGGCAGGGGTCCCTCATAATCTTGCTTGCTCTGGATCTGCCCAACTCTTTCTCTGCTCCGGTGGTGCAGCGGGTAGAGCTGCTGCCTCACAGCGCCAGAGACCCGGGTTCAATCCCGACTACGGGTGCTGTCTGTGCGGAGTTTGAACTTTCTCCCCGTGACCTGCGTGGGTTTTCTCCGAGATCTTCCCTGAGATCGACCCGAAACGTCACCCATTCATGTTCCCCAGAGATGCTGCCTGACCCGCTGAGTTACTCCAGCACTCTGTGAAACGTCACCTATCCATGTTCTCCACAGATGCTGCCTGACCCGCTGAGTTACTCCAGCATCTTGTGTCTATCTTTCGTTTCTGTCTACATGCCACCACTGTAATATCTTACAGAAACAGAATCTAATCAAGTGAGGAGATGTGTCCTCCACATCACTGTTACTTTCTGATTGTACCTGTGACCAGCAGGCATCAAAAATGGTACTTTCACATCAAGCATGATGCCAGTGTGGTCAAGGAAGGTCATGGCCATAATGCCAGTGTGGTCAAGGAAGGTCATGGCCATGATGGCACTGGTCAGGGAAGGTCAGGGCCATGATGGCACTGGTCAGGGAAGGTCAGGGCCATGATGCCAGTGTGGTCAAGGAAGGTCATGGCCATAATGCCAGTGTGGTCAAGGAAGGTCAGGGCTGTAATGCCACTGGTCAGGGAAGGTCAGGGCCATGTGTGTGTGTGGTGTGGGGTGCTCCAGGAGAGGCCACAGACTGCAGGTCTAAAGGTGGACGTGGGAACATGTTCCATGATGCGATTCTCCACCACACACCCAGAACCTCCTACTCCATAACCCCAGAGACTCCCAGAAACATCCCAGGCAGAAATTACCCCAGGAGATAAAACCCTTATATTTAACCCACAGCTACAAATACACAATGATATATAAATCATATTATATAAACACACAACATATTCTAGTATAATATATTGATATATTAAATTATAACATATTAAATTATAATATGTTAAATTACACTATAATACACAATGATATATAAATACGCAATTATATATAAATCATATAATCAATGCACTGTAGATTATATTATTTAATATAATTAATATATTATAGAGATTGTAATATATTGCAATTAAATTCTGATGTATTGTGTTAAATATTAACATATTACATTATACACAATTATATATAAATACACAATTGTAAATAGCTTATAACACCCGACAACTGAGTGACCACAGGTGTCACAGCCCAGCCTGACCACTGCTCCTGTTACTGACCACTGACCGTGTATAACCACAACACCATCGCATCACTTAGGACAGATAAATTAGCAGTCTGAATAAGGGTCTAGACCCGAAACGTCACCCATTCCTTCTCTCCAGAGATGCTGCCTGTCCCGCTGAGTTACTCCAGCACTTTGAGTCTACCTTCAGTGTAAACCAGCATCTGCAGTTCCTTCCTGCACACCCACTTTCAGTGTTTGCCCCAATGTTTCTCAAACACTGCCAGACTATCTGCTTCCAACACCTTCTCCAGCTGTGCTGGGGTGTCACGGTTCGTTGTATCTCTGCCATAGCTAAACTAAACCTGCCTACTTACCTCCCACATGCGGCGATCGCCTGCCCTCTCTCCCACGGTCCGCTTGGCAAAGGGGAGTGTGTTCAACAACAAGTCCTCCTCAACCAACATTAGCCAAGCTGCCCTGTCCGCACAGTTCACAGCGGCCTGCAGGCGGGCTGCTGGGAAAGTCCACACAACGTTAGGCTGACTGAAGAGTGTCTTTTAAACCTGCTTGTACCAGCAGCTGAGTTTAGTTTAGTTTAGTTTAGATTAGTTTAGGAAACAGGCCCTTCGGCCCACCGATTCCACACCTACCAGCGATCCCTGCACACTAACGCTACCCTGCACACACCAGGGACAATTTACACATACACCAAGCCAATTAACCTACAAACCTGCACGCCTTTAGAGTGTTGGAGGAAACCGGAGCACCCGGAGAAAACCCACACAGGTCACGGGGAGAACGTACAAATTCCATACAGACAGCGCCCGTAGTCGGGATGGAACCCGGGTCTCCGGCGCTGTGAGGCAGCAGCTCTACCCGCTGCGCCACCGTGCTGCCGACCCTGAGGATGAGTGGTACAACACATCTCTGTTGGCACGCGTCTACTCTCACAGTGGCTTGGTTACAGAGTACCCACCCAGACTGGCACAGACCGGCACTGGCTGGCACGCGTCTACTCTCACAGTGGCCCAGTTACAGAGTACCCACCCAGACTGGCACAGACCGGCACTGGCTGGCACGCGTCTACTCTCACAGTGGCCCAGTTACAGAGTACCCACCCAGACTGGCACAGACTGGCATGCGTCTACTCTACCAGTGGCTCGGTTACAGAGTACCCACCCAGACTGGCACAGACCGGCACTGGCTGGCACGCGTCTCCTCTCACAGTGGCCCAGTTACAGAGTACCCACCCAGACCCACCCAGACACACCCAGACTGGCATGCGTCTCCTCTCACAGTGGCTCAGTTACAACCGCACGCCCTTAGTACAGCCTCACTCACGCTGGCACGTGCGAGCACGCCTGGCTCTCCATTCAGAGACGGGCACACAAATCCACAACATTAATGTTAAAAAATGCTGACACAATTTTGCTCATAAATACCAAAACGCCAAAGCAGTCATTTAAGAAATTGAAAAATATTATTATAAATTTAAAGTAATGAGCTGTGAAATTAGTCGCATAACGGCAGTGTGTTCCACTGGAGACCAACGTGCTGCCCATGATGTGTGTCACGCACACCAACTAGGTGGCACTGGCTGCGTGAGTCATGCATGTGCCACGCACACGGGGAGGGGAGTTGGGTGGTGCTGTCATACATGTGCCATGCACACGGGGAGGGGAGTTGGGTGATGCTGTCATACATGTGCCACGCACACAGGGAGGGGAGTTGGGTGATGCTGTCATACATGTGGAACACGCACACAGGGAGGGGAGTTGGGTGATGCTGTCATACATGTGCCACGCACACGGGGAGGGGAGTTGGGTGATGCTGTCATACATGTGCCACGCACACAGGGAGGGGAGTTGGGTGATGCTGTCATACATGTGCCACGCACACAGGGAGGGGTACAGTGAAATGCTTTGTTCTGCACGCTATCCAATCAGATCAAATAATACTTGCGTAACTTCAGTCAAGTCAAACTCTAGTACAACAGGTGGAGCAAAGGGGAAGATACAGAGTGCAGAATCTAGTTCTCAGCGTTGTAGCATCAGTTCCACAGACAAAGTCCAATGTCCACAATGGGGTAGAGGTGAATCGGACAGTGCCCTAGTTTATAGAAGGGCCGTTCAGAAGCCTGATCACAGAGGGGAAGAGGCTGTTCCTGAGAATCACCCTGGTACATTTAGACTGCAAAGCTAATATATCTTTCCAGTGGGGTGTTAGCCAGAGATGAGGGCAGTTCTCCAACATTGGTATGATAGTCAGAGCTTCATACCATTGTGGTTTAACGTCCAATACAACATTTGTCAGTTCCCGTGAGATAAAGTCCACCATCCTGTGCGTCTATTAGTTACTGTGCCTGTCCCTTCTCTGATGGTTAGTGATTTGCAGGTACAGAGATAGTCATAGAGTGATACAGTGTGGAAACAGCTTGCTCACACCGGCCAACATGTCCCAGCTACACTAGCCATAGAGTGATAGTGTGGAAACAGGCCCTTCGGCCCAACTTGCCCACACCGGCCAACATATCCCAACTACACCAGTCCCACCTGCTCACGCTAGGTCCATGTCCCTCCAAACTCTCTGATCTCCCAGCATCTCACCACTGAGGAGATCATTGGATTGGCCTTCCTCTGGTCTGTGGGAGGTGACCTCATGCTTCCCACAATCCCCCTCCCTCACACCAACACTGGGACACAGATAAACCAAACTAACATTGTCAGTGATGAGAATGGCAAAGGAAGTGGGCAATAAATGAAACCTTCCTTGAACACAGGGCGCATCAGTGTTGATATACGAGGTGATATACAATGTATGAGGTGAGGATTAGTCTGAATGGATCACAAATATAAAACAAGTCCCCGAGCTGGTGGTGGCGGCAGATACAGGGTGGGGGTGTTTCAGGGTGGTGTGAGTCTCTGCTATAAAGTTGTTTCTAGATACTTTGAGCAGAGGCCTTCCCTCTGCTGCCTGCCCCCTGCCCCCTGCCCTCTGCCCTCTGCCCCCTGCCCCCTGCCCCCTGCCCCCTGCCCCCTGCCCTCTGCCCCCTGCCCTCTGCCCTCTGCCCCCTGCCCCCTGCCCCCTGCCCCCTGCCCTCTGCCCCTGCCCTCTGCCCCCTGCCCCCTGCCCTCTGCCCCCTGCCCCCTGCCCTCTGCCCTCTGCCCTCTGCCCCCTGCTCCCTGCCCACTGCCCCCTGCCCCCTGCCCTCTGCCCCCAGCCCCCTGCCCTCTGCCCTCTGCCCTCTGCCCCCTGCTCCCTGCCCACTGCCCCCTGCCCTCTGCCCTCTGCCCTCTGCCCCCTGCCCTCTGCCCTCTGCCCTCTGCCCTCTGCCCCCTGCCCCCTGCCCCCTGCCCCCTGCCCCCTGCCCTCTGCCCCCTGCCCCCTGCCCCCTGCCCCCTGCCTTCTGCCCTCTGCCCCCTGCCCCCTGCCCCCTGCTCCCTGCCCACTGCCCCCTGCCCTCTGCCCCCTTGCCCCCTTGCCCCCTGCCCCCTGCCCCCTTCCTGGGGACTAGATTCCTCCACAAATCCCCTGCGTTCTGCATTGGTCACATCCAGCCTCTTGATCGTGTTTTATACAACAGGCAGATGCTGGAGCGGGGGTTGGTTTATCGGGCAGAGACACTGTGTGGTGTCGGTGGTTTGTGATGTGGGGAGATTTCAGCAGAGAGTTGTAATTGCCATCTTTCTAACAGTGGAATGATGACAGACAGTCAGAGACATGAAGCACATTCACCCACATCAGACACACTCATTTAAACATTCTCCACGTCTCCCATATTTAACCTGCCCCGTCACACAGTGATCCAGAAACGTCTACATTGGGACTACAGCTTCTGCAGTGGCTGAGAACTTCAAAGAGAGACACATTCAGATTCAAACCCAGGGCACCAACGACACTTCTAACAGCAATGGCAGTATTCAGGGCCGACACAGCTTTCAGTTTTGATTTGCCTTGAAAGCACACTTGAATAATACGTCCTTCTGTGAACCCAGGCCTGTATTAGGGGCAGCCTCTGCTGCTGATTACCAAAGTGAAAACAAATGTAAAGACAATGTCACCAGTGAAAAAGAAATATTGAAACCTGACCCCGTAGGCTGGCCAATATTTATCTTCCAACCAGGGTCGCCAACTGTCCCGTATTAGCCGGGATATCCCGTATTTTGGGCTAAGATAGTTTGTCCTGTACGGGACCGCCCTTGTCCCGTATTAGTAGGGTTGCCAACTTCCTCACTCCCAAATACGGGACAAGGGGTGACGTCACCGCCCCGCGCCCCACGTGACCTCACCCAGCCAGCGGCCGCCATTGGTGGAGCGGGAGCACGTGGCCACTGGCTGGGTGAGGTAACTCCAGCACTCTGTGAAACGTCACCTATCCATGTTCTCCAGAGATTTAAGGTGAAATACGTTCTATTTATATTCATGTTTCATTTGTTCTAAATGTGTGTGCATTAATGAGGTAAATGTGTGCACGTTTGGATTGCTCCTGTTGGTCACAGAGTCATAGAGAGTCCTAATGTGATAAAGCATGGAAACAGGCCCTTCAGCCCTACTTGCCCACACCGGCCAACATGTCCCATCTACACTAGTCCCACCTGCCCGCTTTTGACCCGTATCCCTCCAAACCTGTCCTATCCAAGTACGCTTGTTCCATACACCCACCACCCTTTGTGTGAAAACGTTACCCCTCTGATTCCTATTAAATCTTTTCCCCTTCACCTTAAACCTATGTCCTCTGGTCCTTGATTCACCTACTCTGGGCAAGAGACTCTGTGCATCTACCCGATCTATTCCTCTCATGATTTTGTTTTCTATTTCTCTATTTCTCAACTATTTAATTATTAAATTAGAGGCAAACTGAAAACAACTTATAAGGCACAAACTAAATTCCCCCAAATTCACCCGTATTTTCCACTCTTTATGCCCCACATAATAAGGTCACAAGTGATAGGAGCAGAATTAGGCCATTCGGCCCATCAAGTCTACTCCGCCATTCAATCATGGCTGATCTATCTCTCCCTCCTAACCCCATTCTCCTGCCTTCTCCCCATAACCCCTGACACCCGCACTAATCAAGAATCTATCTCTGCCTTAAAAATATCCACTGACTTGACCTCCACAGCGTTCTGTGACAGAATCCCACAGATTCACCACCCTCTGACCAAAAGAATTGCTCCTCATCTCTGTCCTAAAGGAAAGTCCTTTAATTCTGAGGCTGTGGCCTCTGGTCCTGGACTTTCGTAATGCATCGTAAAGAACAGTAGCTGTCCTATTTTTCTTCTCACGATGGGAAGGAATTGGTATTAGAATGGGAATAGTGACAGAAAATGACAATGCACAAACGCAGTCTGCAGACAGCAGATTCCCTTGCCTTTCTGAGCAGTTATGGTGTTTACTTTACACAAAGTCCAGAACTGATAAGCAAGAAATTGCAGCAACAGAAAATAAATAGATCTGGCAGGCAACGAGACTACAAATAAATTCCATTGCCTTTTGATGGCCTTCAAAGGCTATTTCCTTTTGAAGAATACATGTCATATTTTCAAATGCCCAGAGTGAAAACTTCATTGGTGAAGTTTTATAACTAGTTTTCGTTATTTCCAGGATCATTGCAATGAAAAAAATCAGTTTCAAAGCTACCTGATCAAACAAGGTTTTCTGATGGTGTTTTTTCCCACATCTTTTAGAAAGGGAAAAATGTACAAAAAGTAATATTTCTGATATTACTGGAGCTCGCGTACAGCCATGGGGAAGACCATGTTAACCACCAGTGGCCTGAGCTTCACTGAGACATTGCCTTGCTCTCTACTAATGTTGCTAACTGTCCCGTATTAGCCGGGACATCCCGTATTTTGGTCTAAATTAGTTTGTCCCGTACGGGACCGCCCTTGTCCCGTATTAGTAGGGTTGCCAACTTCCTCGCTCCCAAATAAGGGACAAAGGATGACATCACCGCCCTGCGCCCCACGTGTCCTCACCCAGCCAGCGGCCACATGCTCCCGCTCCACCAATGGCGGCCGCCCGGGCCGGGCAGTGACGTCACCTTGTCCCGTATTTGGGAGTGAGGAAGTTGGCAACCCTACTCATTACCTGAATTAGACACAAAAAGCTAGAGTAACTCAGCGGGACAGGCAACATCTCTGGAGAGAAGGAATGGGTGACGTTTCGGGTCAAGACCCTTCTTCAGACTGAGAGTCAGGGGAGAGGGAAACACAGAGATATAGAAGGATAAGGTGTGAAAATGAGAGATCAAAGGGAACCTGGTACATGCACAGTGTTGCAGGTGGTGAACAATCTTTGTCTTTTAACAATACCAAGCAACGTTTGTTCAATCAACACATGAATGTGGTAGATTAGAGAAGGAATATAAATGCTTCTATAACTAGGACCAAATGTGTGGTTAACTACTTTCATCTGTCTGGATGTGATCCATATCATAAGACCGTAAGGTATAAGAGCAGAATTACACCATTGGTTCCATTGATTCAATCATGGCTGATCTATCTCTCCCTCCTAACCCCATTCTCCTGCCTTCTCCCCATAACTCCTGACACCCGTACTAATCAAGAACCTGACAATATTCACTATACAAATATCCATTGACTTGGCCTCCACAGCCATCTGTAGCAATGAACTCCACAGATTCACCACCCTCTGACTAAAGAAGCTCCTCCTCATCTCCTTCCTGAAGGAATGTCCTGTTATTCCGAGTCTGTGCCCTCTGGTCCTAGACTCTCCCACCAGTGGAAACATCCTCTCCACATCCACTCTATCCAGGACTTTCACTATTCGGCAAGTTTCTATGAGGTCCCCCTTCATTCTGCTAAACTCCAGCGAGTACAGGCCCAGTGCTGACAAACGCTCATCACTCATTCCTGGGATCATTTTCGTAAACCTCCTCTCCATGGCCAGAACATCCTTCCCCAGATATGGTGCCCAGAATGGCTCACAATGCTCCAAATGTGGCCTGACCAGCGCCTTGTACATCACATCACTGTGACCAGCGCCTTATACAGCCCCAGCATTACCCCCCTGTGACCAGCACCTTAGAGACCCTCAGCATTACACCCACCCCTGTGACCAGCGCCTTATACATCACATCCCTGTGACCAGCGCCTTATACATCACATCCCTGTGACCAGCGCCTTGTACAGCCCCAGCATTACACACACCCCCTGTGACCAGCGCCTTGTACAGCCCCAGCATTACACACACCCCCTGTGACCAGCGCCTTGTACAGCCCCAGCATCACACACATCACTGTGACCAGCGCCTTGTACAGCCTCAGCATCACATCCCTGTTTTTGTATTCTAGTCCTGAAGAAATAAATGGCAGCATTGCGTTTGCCTTCCTAGCGACTGATTCCACTTGCAGATGAAGTATCTGGGAGTTCCTTTGCACCTCCATGGTGTTCAATGGCTGGTTGTCCAGCTAGATGCCAGTGAACAGCAGTGGCAAACCCTGGACAATAAACTCCGTCGGTGCTCGATAGGTCACAGCTGAAACCACATTAAACATTAAGTAACAACTTTTTAAAATGCTGACCTGGCATATTGTGCGGTAAATTGGTTTGAGTTTGGGCCATTGAACTGGGGGGTGGTGGACATGGGATCTAAGTGGTGGATACACACTGGCAAACATGGGCTTGGAATCAATCAGAGGTGTCTCAATCTTTATTGAGCCACTTAAACCAGTGTATGGCTGGTTTAACAAGGCCTGTGTTACATTGGTTAAGTTGTAAAGTGGCCGCGTTGCTTTGAGGAATTGCTGATACATGTGCCATGATAGTCCTCTGTTGCCTTTATCACCACTAATGCAATTACATTCTCTGTACGTCCACACTCCATCTGTGCGAGCCACCGCTAACCCATTAATGCCCCGTAAATCACGTGAGTAGACGGACCTTCCAACCCGTGCCTTGGGCAGTGGGTAATATAACATGTTTATTCGGTTAAAATGGATGTGTAAAAACATAAATTGTTTTTAACTTTGATTTATTAGCAAGGCATTCTGCAATTGGGTTTCAATATGTTGTAACATGCATGAAGAAAAGGCAGATGAAATGCTTATTCGTCAATCTGTCTGGGAGATAAGTTTGGCCATTAAAACTGTTCGCTAACTGCAAACAGTGAACAGCTGACGCATAAAACACAGCTCAAGTGATGCTCCTTAAAATATCACTGCAACATAATGTGAAGCGGCATTAAATGTTCACAGAGATAATGTTAATGGGCCCTGATGTTTAACTCCAGCGGCCATTGGCATTCTTTGAGGTATGTTGTGTAGGAGGTAACAATAATAATAGACTACTAAATATGCTATTTACTGTAAGATGATTATTAGGAATCAAGATGGATTTGCTGACAAGTCATAAACCCAAGATAGATCGCTCGCCACATACTTTCCATCAACAGTTTTCATTAGAAGCAAAGGATAAATAGACTTCTCTACAACAGTTCCATGGGGAAATTAGATGTTTGACAGACTAGAGCAGATTGTATATAGCCAATAAAAGCTGATCAATTACATTTTATGTCCTTCACCAACTGAGAGAAATGGAATCAGTTATTAAGTTATGAAATTTGTATCAAGGAACCTCATCAATATGCAGTTCGATTCTTACATTTCTTTCATTCCTACATTTTGTGAAACCTAATACAAAATTCACATCGATAGATCCATGACTGGAAATGTAAATGTTGTTGCAAATTAGCTTCTAAATGATAGACACAAAATGCTGGAGTAACTCAGCGGGTCAGGCAGCATCTCTGGAGAACACGGATAGGTGACGTTTCACAGAGTGCTGGAGTAACTCAGTAGGTCAGGCAGCATCTGTGGAGAACATGGATAGGTGACGTTTCACAGAGTGCTGGAGTATCTCAGCGGGTCAGGCAGCATCTGTGGAGAACATGGATAGGTGACGTTTCACAGAGTGCTGGAGTATCTCAGTGGGTCAGGCAGCA
>NC_135972.1:842714-905214 GCF_053455715.1 Rhinoraja longicauda | reverse complement strand
GCTCCTATCACATGACGATGAGAACAGAGGGTGAACAGGATCATCTATCTCGAGTTCTGGTCCTAACGTGAAACCAAACGTAAAACCAACACGGGTATCTTGTGAACACATCTCTGTGCCAACCTCACTGTACACACTGCTGGATGTCTAACAACAAGATGAATTGTGAATGTTTCTTTGCTGCGTAATGCTGATTGGAAGCACACAAGACATCTGTTTAATGTGACCTTCCTGTGGAAATAACTTGCAGGCCCATAAATGTGGCCGTCTCAATGCGGAGAAGGATATTTAGCCATGGCATGGTGTTGGCACAGTTCCCCCATCCTGGTAGCAGAGGCCAATGCTCGATGTTGTGTTTAACATATCACACCAGCAGCCTTGTGGAACGTGACCACTTTGTATGGGAAACAAAAGATCAAAGAATGGACAAGATTAGCCACACCGACTTGTACCTTCAATTGAAAATGAAAAAGTCTAGGGCACTCTGATAAAATGTATCAAAAATACAATTTACTGTCAACATGAACTGGCGAATAAATCAGCTGAGTGTTTTGAAGATGCGTTTCTTCAGGCAGTGCAGTGCCCGGGGGACAGATTGCAATTTATAACCATGCTTTGTGTTTGCGATCACTAGCTCATCATTTCCAATTTAAATTATGAACAAACAAATTAAATAAAATGCAAAGTTATTCAAGGATCCATTGTAACATAAACCACCAACACCTTCTGTGTGATAAAAGGTTTAATTCTGCAGTAAATATTTAATGTTTTTGGGATTAATGTACATCTTTAGTTGGTTATTAGACTGAAAGTGGCAGACTCTTATTCAGTTTAGTTTATTGTCTATTGTCACGTTTCGTTTAGTTTCGTTTAGTATAGTTTAGTATAGTTTAGTTTAGAGATGTAGCGAGGGAACAGGCCCTTCGGCCCACCGGGTCCGTGCCAACCAACGATCCCCGCACATTAACACTATCCTACACACACAGGGGACAAGTTTTACATTTACCAAGCCAATTAACCGACAAACCTGCACGTCTTTGGAGTGTGGGAGGAAACCAAAGATCTCGGAGAAAACCCATGCAGATCACGGGGAGAACGTGCAAACTCCGTACAGACAGCACCCGTAGTCGGGTTCGAACCCGAGTCTCCGGCGCTGCATTCGCTGTAAGGCAGCAACTCTACCGCTGTGCCACCGTGTACTAAGGTACAGTGAAAAGCTTTGAAAAGCACTTGGTGGTGTGGGTACATTTAGTGCATGCTGAATATTGCAGATAGATAGATTCTTGGTCAGTGCGGGTGTCAGGGATTATAGGGAGAAGGCAGGAGAATGGGGTTAGGAGGGAGAGATAGATCAGCCGTGATTGAATGGCGGAATAGACTTGATGGGCCGAATGGCCTAATTCTACTCTCAGCACTTATGACCCTATGAGAACAGACAGTGAACAAGGTCATCTATCTCGAGTTCTGCTCCTAACGTGAAACCATATGTAAAACTGACACGGGTATCTTGTGAACACATCTCTGTGCCAATGTCACTGTACACGCTGCCGTATGTCTGACGACAAGATGAACTGTGAATGATTCTTTGCTGCATAATGCTGATTAG
The DNA here is from genome assembly GCF_053455715.1 of Rhinoraja longicauda. NCBI lineage: Eukaryota > Metazoa > Chordata > Chondrichthyes > Rajiformes > Arhynchobatidae > Rhinoraja > Rhinoraja longicauda. The sequence goes on along the minus strand of NC_135972.1, from coordinate 903,608 downwards.
AAAAACACAATTCTGTTCCTGGAACTTATGAACTTATGAAGCATGCAACGAGGAATTCTCTGCCACAGAAGGCAGTGGAGGCCAATTCACTGGATGTATTCAAGAGAGTTAGATATAGCTCTTAGGACTAATGGAATCAAGGGATATGGGGAGAAAGCAGGAACGGGGTACTGATTTTGGATGATCGGCCATGATGATATTGAATGGCGGTGCTGGCTCGAAGGGCCGAATGGCCTCCTCCTGCATCTATGTTTCTATGTTTACTGAGGGACATGAGATGTAGCGCTGAGGCTCTACAAGACGCTGGTCAGGCCGCATCTGGAATACTGTGAGCAATTGTGGGCCCCATATCTGAGGAAGGATGTGTTGGCTCTGGAGAGGGTCCAGAGGAGGTTTACAAGAATCAAGTCAAGTCAAGTTTATTTGTCACATACACATACACGATGTGCAGTGAAATGAAAGTGGCAATGCCTGCGGATTGTGCACAAAAAAGAATTACAGTTACAGCATATAAATAAAGTTAATAAGTTACTATAGTGTAGACAAAAATTTAGTCTCTGGAGTTATAAAAGTTGCCAGTCCTGATGGCCTGTGGGAAGAAACTCCGTCTCATCCTCTCCGTTTTCACAGCGTGACAGCGGAGGCGTTTGCTTGACCGTAGCATCTGGAACAGTCCGTTACTGGGGTGGCAGGGGTCCCTCATAATCTTGCTTGCCCTGGATCTGCACCTCCTGATGTATAGGTCCTGCAGGGGGACGAGTGTAGTTCCCATGGTTCGTTCTGCCGAACGCACTACTCTCTGCAGGGCCATCCTGTCCCAGGAATGAGTGGGTTAACATATGATGAATGTTTGCCGGCACTGGGCCTGTGCTCGCTGGAGTTTACAAGGTTGAGGGGGGACCTCATTGAAACTTACAGATAATGAAAGGCACAGATAGAGTGGATGTGGAGAGGATGTTTCCACTGGTGGGAGAGTCTAGGACCAGAGGGCACAGCCTCAGAATTAAAGGGCGCTCTTTTAGAAAGGAGGTAAGGAGAAACTTCTTTAGTCAGAAGGTAGTTAATCTGTGGAACTCATTGCCACAGAGGGCTGTGGAGGCCAAGTCAGTGGATATATTTAAGGCAGAGATAGACAAATTCTTGATTAGAACGGGCGTCAAGGGTTATGGGGAGAAGGCGGGAGAATGGGATTAGGAGGCAGAGATCAGCCATGGTTGAATGGTGGAGTAGACTCGATGGACCGAATGGCCACACCATCCCCAGTGACCACCACTGTCACGCAGAGTTCCAGTGTGGAACAGCCCGCCCACTGGAAGATCACAGTGAATGTGCACGGCTTTATCCAGGACTAAACTGAACCAAAAAGCTGTTACACCACTTATTTTATTGGCCCATACACTGAAACAGCAAAACTGTATCCTTCTATCTCCTAAGATAGACACAGAGTGCTGGAGTAACTCAGTGGGTCAGGCAGCATCTGTGGAGAACATGGATAGGTGATGTTTTATAGACAATAGACAATAGGTGCAGGAGTAGGCCATTCGGCCCTTCGAGCCAGCACCGCCATTCAATGTAATCATGGCTGATCATTCTCAATCAGTACCCCGTTCCTGCCTTCTCCCCATACCCCCTGACTCCACTATCCTTAAGAGCTCTATCTAGCTCTCTCTTGAATGCATTCAAAGAATTGGCCTCCACTGCCTTCTGAGGCAGAGAATTCCACAGATTCACAACTCTCTGACTGAAAACGTTTTTCCTCATCTCAGTTCTAAATGGCCTACCCCTTATTCTTAAACTGTGGCCCCTTGTTGTGGACTCCCCCAACATTGGGAACATGTTTCCTGCCTCTAACGTGTCCAACCCCTTAATAATCTTATACGTTTCGATAAGATCCCCTCTCATCCTTCTAAATTCCAGTGTATACAAGCCTAGTCGCTCCTGTCTTTCAACATATGACAGTCCCGCCATTCCAGGAATTAACCTAGTAAACCTACGCTGCACGCCCTCAATAACAAGAATATCCTTCCTCAAATTTGGAGACCAGAACTGCACACAGTACTCCAGGTGCGGTCTCACTAGGGCCCTGTACAACTGCAGAAGGACCTTTTTGCTCCTATACTCAACTCCTCTTGTTATGAAGGCCAACATTCCATTGGCTTTCTTCACTGCCTGCTGTACCTGCATACTTCCTTTCAGTGACTGATGCACTAGGACACCCAGATCTCGTTGTACGTCCCCTGTTCCTAACTTGACACCATTCAGATAATACTGTGCCTTCCTGTTCTTACCACCAAAGTGGATAACCTCACACTTATCCACATTAAACTGCATCTGCCATGCATCCGCCCACTCACACATCCTGTCCAAGTCACCCTGCGACCTCATAGCATCTTCCTCACAGATCACACTACCACCCAGCTTTGTATCATCTGCAAATTTGCTAATGTTACTTTTAATCCCTTCATCCAAGTCATTAATGTATATTGTAAATAGCTGGGGTCCCAGCACTGAGCCTTGCGGTACCCCACTAGTCACTGGGGTCCCAGCACCGAGCCTTGCGGTACCCCACTAGTCACTGGGGTCCCAGCACCGAGCCTTGCGGTACCCCACTGGTCACTGCGGTCCCAGCACCGAACCTTGCGGTACCCCACTAGTCACTGCGGTCCCAGCACCGAGCCTTGCGGTACCCCACTAGTCACTGCGGTCCCAGCACCGAGCCTTGCGGTACCCCACTAGTTACTGCGGTCCCAGCACCGAACCTTGCGGTACCCCACTAGTCACTGCGGTCCCAGCACCGAACCTTGCGGTACCCCACTAGTCACTGCGGTCCCAGCACCGAACCTTGCGGTACCCCACTAGTCACTGCGGTCCCAGCACCGAACCTTGCGGTACCCCACTAGTCACTGCGGTCCCAGCACCGAGCCTTGCGGTACCCCACTAGTCACTGCGGTCCCAGCACCGAGCCTTGCGGTACCCCACTAGTCACTGCGGTCCCAGCACCGAGCCTTGCGGTACCCCACTGGTCACTGCGGTCCCAGCACCGAGCCTTGCGGTACCCCACTGGTCACTGCGGTCCCAGCACCGAGCCTTGCGGTACCCCACTAGTCACTGCGGTCCCAGCACCGAGCCTTGCGGTACCCCACTAGTCACTGCGGTCCCAGCACCGAACCTTGCGGTACCCCACTAGTCACTGCGGTCCCAGCACCGAGCCTTGCGGTACCCCACTAGTCACTGCGGTCCCAGCACCGAGCCTTGCGGTACCCCACTAGTCACTGCGGTCCCAGCACCGAGCCTTGCGGTACCCCACTGGTCACTGCGGTCCCAGCACCGAGCCTTGTGGTACCCCACTAGTCACTGCGGTCCCAGCACCGAGCCTTGTGGTACCCCACTGGTCACTGCGGTCCCAGCACCGAGCCTTGCGGTACCCCACTGGTCACTGCGGTCCCAGCACCGAGCCTTGCGGTACCCCACTAGTCACTGCGGTCCCAGCACCGAGCCTTGCGGTACCCCACTAGTCACTGCGGTCCCAGCACCGAGCCTTGCGGTACCCCACTGGTCACTGCGGTCCCAGCACCGAGCCTTGCGGTACCCCACTAGTCACTGCGGTCCCAGCACCGAACCTTGCGGTACCCCACTAGTCACTGCGGTCCCAGCACCGAACCTTGTGGTACCCCACTGGTCACTGCGGTCCCAGCACCGAGCCTTGCGGTACCCCACTGGTCACTGCGGTCCCAGCACCGAGCCTTGCGGTACCCCACTAGTCACTGCGGTCCCAGCACCGAGCCTTGCGGTACCCCACTAGTCACTGCGGTCCCAGCACCGAGCCTTGTGGTAAGCGACGAGACTCTTCTTCAGACCCGAAGGAGAGGAGAGGCGAGAAAGAGGTGGCAGTTTGGGTGAGGAGAGACGGTCCTGGTGAACGTGTAGGGGAGGTGCAGGGTTACTGAACACAGGAAGGGGAGAAGGTGGTCCACAGTGGGGCTGCTATTAATCTCTGCTAATGCATGTGATTAATTCAAGAAGATTAATGCGTCCAGTTTTTATAAAATGTTAATTCTGCAAATGAATATCAAATAAAATACATCTTTAAAACTTAATGAAACCCATTGCTCTGGGCACTGCAGATGGTGAACATGACCTAGGGTGTGATTGACTTTAGACTTTAAAGATACAGCGTGGAAACAGGCCCTTCGGCCCACCGAGTCCGTGCTGACCAGTGATCCCCGCACACTAACACTATCCTACACACACTAGGGATCAGTTACACTTTACAGAAGCCAATTAACCTACAAACCTGCACGACTGTGGAGTGTGGGAGGAAATCGGAGCGCCCGGAGAAAACCCACGCAGGTCACGGGGAGAACGTACAAACTCCGTACAGACAGCGCCCGTCATCACGGCCCCAGTCCAATCAGGCAACTTCAGTCACAACCAGGATTCACTTTACAGACGAGATACGAGGACAATTTACAAGCTATATCACCAAGTGTAAAAACACAGGCCAATTAACCTACAAACCTGCACGTCTTTGGAGTTTGGGAGGAAACCAGAGCACCCGGAGAAAACCCACACAGGTCACGGGGAGAACGTACAAACTCCGTACAGACAGCGCCCGTAGTCGGGATGGAACCTGGGTCTCTGGCGCTGTGAGGCAGCAGCTCTACCCGCTGCACCACCGCGCCATGAGGCAGCAGCTCTACCCGCTGCACCACCGCTCCGCCCCAAAGGTTCATGGCTGTAAATTGTAATTGAGTGGTCCCTAGAACCACGCATACTCTGACATCCACAACGTTCTCACCTGCTTCACCACGCAGTCTGCCCAGAGTACGGGCTCGACGACCAGACGACATGGGCTCAAGGTGAAGGGGAAAGATTTAATAGGAATCTGAGGGGGAACCTTTTCACACAGAGGGTGGTGGGTGTATGGAACAAGCTGCCAGAGGAGGTCATTGAGGCAGGGATTATCCCAACGTTTAAGAAACAGTTATTTTATTCACAAAATGCTGGAGTAACTCAGCAGGTCAGGCAGCATCTCGGGAGAGAAGGAATGGGTGACGTTTCGGGTCGAGACCCTTCTTCAGACTGAAGAAACAGTTAGACAGGTACATGGATAGGAGAGGTTTGGAGGGATATGGACCAACCGCAGGCAGGTGGGACTAGTGTAGATGGGACATGTTGGCCGGTGTGGGCGACTCTGTGTCTCTGTGTCTCTGTGTCTCTGTGTCCCTGTGTCTCTGTGTCCCTGTGTCCCTGTGACTCTCTGTGTCTCTGTGTCCCTGTGTCCCTGTGTCTCTGTGTGTCTGTGACTCTCTGTGTCTCTGTGTCTCTGTGACTCTCTGTGTCTCTGTGTCCCTGTGTCTCTGTGTCCCTGTGTCTCTGTGACTCTCTGTGTCTCTGTGTCTCTGTGTCCCTGTGACTCTCTGTGTCTCTGTGACTCTCTGTGTCTCTGTGTCTCTGTGTCTCTGTGTCTCTGTATCCCTGTGTCTCTGTGTCCCTGTGACTCTCTGTGTCTCTGTGTCTCTCTGTGTCTCTGTGTCCCTGTGACTCTCTGTGTCTCTGTGTCTCTGTGTCTCTGTGTCTCTGTGTCCCTGTGACTCTCTGTGTCTCTGTGTCTCTGTGACTCTCTGTGTCTCTGTGTCCCTGTGTCCCTGTGACTCTCTGTGTCTCTGTGTCTCTGTGACTCTGTGACTCTCTGTGTCTCTGTGTCCCTGTGTCCCTGTGTCTCTGTGTCCCTGTGTCCCTGTGACTCTATGTGTCTCTGTGTCTCTGTGACTCTCTGTGTCTCTGTGTCCCTGTGTCCCTGTGTCCCTGTGTCCCTGTGTCCCTGTGTCCCTGTGTCCCTGTGTGTCTGTGACTCTCTGTGTCCCTGTGTCCCTGTGTCTCTGTGTCCCTGTGTCCCTGTGTCCCTGTGACTCTCTGTGTCTCTGTGTCTCTGTGTCTCTGTGTCCCTGTGACTCTCTGTGTCTCTGTGTCCCTGTGACTCTCTGTGTCTCTGTGTCTCTGTGTCTCTGTGACTCTGTGACTCTGTGTCTCTGTGTCTCTGTGTCCCTGTGTCTCTGTGTCTCTGTGTCCCTGTGTCTCTGTGTCTCTGTGTCCCTGTGTCCCTGTGTCCCTGTGTCTCTGTGTCCCTGTGACTCTCTGTGTCTCTGTGTCTCTGTGTCCCTGTGTCTCTGTGTCCCTGTGACTCTCTGTGTCTCTGTGTCCCTATGTCTCTGTGTCTCTGTGTCTCTGTCTCTGTGACTCTGTGTCTCTGTGTCTCTGTGTCCCTGTGACTCTGTGTCTCTGTGACTCTGTGTCCCTGTGTCTCTGTGTCTCTGTGTCCCTGTGTCCCTGTGTCCCTGTGTCCCTGTGTCTCTGTGTCCCTGTGTCTCTGTGTCTCTGTGTCCCTGTGTCTCTGTGTCCCTGTGTCCCTGTGTCCCTGTGTCTCTGTGTCCCTGTGACTCTCTGTGACTCTGTGACCCTGTGACCCTGTGTCCCTGTGTGTCTGTGTCCCTGTGTCCGTGTCCCTGTGTCTCTGTGTCCCTGTGTCCCTGTGTCCCTGTGTCCCTGTGTGTCTCTGTGTCTCTGTGTCTCTGTGTCTCTGTGTCTCTGTGTCCCTGTGTGTCCCTGTGTCTCTGTGTCCCTGTGTGTCTCTGTGTGTCTCTGTGTCCCTGTGTCCCTGTGTCCCTGTGTCCCTGTGTCCCTGTGTCCCTGTGTCCCTGTGTCCCTGTGTCTCTGTGTCTCTGTGTCTCTGTGTCTCTGTGTCCCTGTGTCTCTGTGTCTCTGTGTCCCTGTGTCCCTGTGTCCCTGTGACTCTGTGTCTCTGTGTCCCTGTGTCCCTATGTCTCTGTCTCTCTGTGTCTGCGTCTCTGCGGTTCTGACTCTGTACTAAAAGTTTTTTGGGAAGTGAGGAAGTGTTGTAGTCACAAGGAACTGCAGATGCAGAAACAAAACAGAGAGTGCTGGAGTAACTCAGCGGGTCAGGCAGCATCTGTGGAGGGAATGAACAGATGATGTTTCAGGTCAGGATCTTTCTTGGGACTGGTGGAGATGCTGCCTGACCCGTTGAGTTCCTCCAGCACTCTGTGTTTAACATGTACATGTGTTATTTGTGTGGTCCATGGTCCACTCCTGGCTGAGGTCAGGGTGAGGTTGTGGAGGGCAGGAGGTGTTTGTGTGACCATGCTGATCCACCCTGGCAACATGTCATCATCGCCCCTTAAACAAGCTGGGCCCTCAACAATACAGCCACCTTCACACGGAAACACCAGCCGACATTCCATCATTATACGTACAATTATAACTGCTCCCTGAGGCCACTGCACAGGACCAAGTCACCCTGCTGTTACTCACTTATTTATAACAAGAGACATCAGGCCAGGGTTTGATTTCGCATCAAACCCACGGTAAATCCGCCTTCATCGGTCGGGACAGTGTGTATGGGAGTCAGGGAGGCATGTTGCAGGTCTAGAGGGGGGGTGGAGGGGGGGTGGAGGGGGGGGTGGAGGGGGGGGTGGAGGGGGGGGTGGAGGGGGGGGTGGAGGGGGGGGTGGAGGGGGGGTGGAGGGGGGGTGGAGGGGGGGTGGAGGGGGGGTGGAGGGGGGGTGGAGGGGGGGTGGAGGGGGGGTGGAGGGGGGGTGGAGGGGGGGTGGAGGGGGGGTGGAGGGGGGGTGGAGGGGGGGTGGAGGGGGGTGGAGGGGGGGTGGAGGGGGGGTGGAGGGGGGGTGGAGAGGGGGTGGAGAGGGGGTGGAGAGGGGGTGGAGAGGGGGTGGAGAGGGGGTGGAGAGGGGGTGGAGAGGGGGTGGAGAGGGGGTGGAGAGGGGGTGGAGAGGGGGTGGAGAGGGGGTGGAGAGGGGGTGGAGAGGGGGTGGAGAGGGGGTGGAGAGAGGGTGGAGAGAGGGTGGAGAGGAGATTCACCACAACGCTGCCTGGATCAGAGGGTTCCCACTACAGGGAGTGGTTGGACAGACATGGATTGTTTTCTCTGGAGCGTTGGATGTTGAGGGGAGACCTGATAAAAGGATATAAAACCATGGGAGGCGTAGAGAGGGTAGACAGTCACAACCTATTATCCCAGGGTGGGAATGTCACAGACTAAAGGAGGTGGCTCTCAGGTGAGAGGGGCCATGTTTAAAGGTGATGAGCAGGGCAGGTTGTTTATACAGAGGGTGGTGGGGCCTGGAACACACTGCCAGGGGTGGTGGTGGAGGCACACATGATCTCTCCGTCTGATTAACGGTCTCATAAGGTCATGTGATAGGAGCAGAATTAGGCCATTCGGCCCATCAAGTCTACTCCGCCATTCAATCACGGCTGATCTATCTCTCCCTCCTAACCCCACTCTCCTGCCTTCTCCCCATAAACCCTGACACACGTACTGATCAACAATCTATCTATCTCTGCCTTAACTATATCCACTGACTTGTGGCCTCCATACCCTTCTATGGTAAAGAATCCCACAGATTCACCACCCGACCCGTCACTCATTCCTTCTCTCCAGAGATGCTGCCTGACCTGCTGAGTTACTCCAGCATTTTGCGTCTGCCTTCGGTTTAAACCAGCGCCTGCAGTTCCTTCCCCCACACTTGCTCCTAGTGCTACCTGCCAGCGGCGTTTCATGGCATTGCAGTTCCTGTGGCAGTGTGGGCGGTCAGTGTGTGTGTGATCACATCAACTACCGTCCAACACTAAATGACAACTACAGTGAAACAACCATCTGTGCCTACAGCCAGCCCAGTCTCTCTGTAACGTCAAGCAGACGTGAGGAAACAATGGCATACAACCCCATGTGAAGAATACTGGTGAAAATAGACAGGCATCCATGTAAAAGAATCGAGCAAATGTAAAGCAGGAGGTAATGTATAAAAGAATGACATCGACAAAGGGCGTCAGAAAGCGGCACGGTGGCACAGCGGGTAGAGCTGCTGCCTCACAGCGCCGGAGACTCAGGTTCGATCCTGACTACGGGTGCTGTCTGTACGGAGTTTGTACGTTCTCCCCGTGACCTGCGTGGGTTTTCTCCGAGATCTTCGGTTTCCTCCCACACTCCAAAGACGTGCAGGTTTGTAGGTTAATTGGCTGGGCAAATGTTAAAAAAAAATTGTCCCTAATGTGTGTAGGATAGTGTAGGATAGTGTTAATGTGCTGGGCAGCACAGACCCGGTGGGCCGAAGGGCCTGTTTCCGCGCTGTATCTCTAAATCTAAAAAGCAGCGGGTAGAGCTGCTGTCTCACAGCACCAGAGACCCGGCTTCCATCCTGACCCAGGTGCTGTCTGTGTGGAGTTTGCACGTTCTCCCCGTGACCACATGGGTTTCCACCGGGTGCTCCGGTTTCCTCCCATTTCCCAAAGACGTGCGGGTTTGTAGGTTAAATGGCCCCTAGTGTGTAGTTAGTTGATGAGAAAGTGGGCAACATAGAACTAGTGTGACACACAGTGCTGGAGTAACTCAGCGGGTCAGGCAGCATCTGTGGAGAACATGGATAGGTGACGTTTCACAGAGTGCTGGAGTAACTCAGCGGGTCAGGCAGCATCTGTGGAGAACATGGATAGGTGACGTTTCGGGTCGGGACCCTTCTCGAGACTGGTTGCTCTCAGCCATTGAGACTCTGTCTGTAGTCACAAAGGCATTAGAAACATGAAAGAAAGACAATTTAAAAAAATAACAGGGAATTGTTCCTGCTACTGTTTATGAGTTATGTTACAAATTAGCTCAGTCTTTCATTTGTGATATCTACTTCCAATGAGCACGAATGGGGTCTACTAAATGAATGGAGTGATAATGAGGGTATTTGTCATGTGGAATGCTTGCCTGTGACTTTGTTCTCTGGGTGATCGCTGGTGACAAGTTCTCATTGCTGCCAATCTCAGCTGAAATGGCACATTACATTTGGAAACGAGGATCAGGAGAACATGGGGAAGCTACCCCAGGCAGCTTGTTAATTGTCCTGACGCATATTATTTTGCAAGCTATAATGAAGGAGATCATTTGGAGAGTGATCTAGCAGAATTAAACATTCTTATTATTGCTGGCAGAGATTTCAAAACGGTTTAATCTCCTGAAATGTAAATCGTTTGGGAACCATAATTTTAAAATGCCAATCACACGCTGATTATCACATTTTATGGCCTGAGAATAAAAAGCATTAACTAGTGAACTACAGTTTAAAAAGCGGTTCTACATAATAAAGGATGTGAGCTTGTGCTGGCAGTGTAAGTACCAGGCAGATAGTCGTGTGGTTGAAGTTTGTTCTAATGAGAACAATAATTCACAAATCTGAAATGTAATAATGGGAAGGTTCTGTTAGCACCCTGTCCTTACCACAGGTTCCAACACAACAACGCAGCGGGTAGAGCTGCTGCCTCACCCCACCCCTCACCCAGGTTCCATCCTGACCTCGACTGCTGTCTGTGTGGAGTTTGCACGCTCTCCCAAGTTCTATTGCAAGTCACTGCAATACTTTGTGCTGAACAAAGCAGTCGAGCATCTGCAGTTGTTTGTGTCCACACGGGGCCCACACGGGGTCCATCCACACGGGGTCCATCCACACGGGGTCCATCCACACGGGGTCCATCCACACGGGGTCCATCCACACGGGGTCCATCCACACGGGGCCCACACGGGGTCCATCCACACGGGGCCCACATGGGGTCCATCCACACGGGGCCCACACGGGGTCCATCCACACGGGGCCCACACGGGGTCCATCCACACGGGGCCCACACGGGGCCCACACGGGGTCCATCCACACGGGGCCCACACGGGGTCCATCCACACGGGGCCCACACCGGGTCCATCCACACGGGGCCCACACGGGGTCCATCCACACGGTGTCCATCCACACGGGGCCCACACGGGGTCCACCCACACGGGGCCCACCCACACGGGGCCCGCCCACACGGGGCCCGCCCACACGGGGCCCGCCCACACGGGGCCCGCCCACACGGGGCCCGCCCACACGGGGCCCGTCCACACGGGGCCCGTCCACACGGGGCGGGTCCACACGGGGTCCACAAGGGGGCCACCCACATGGGGCCCATACGGGGCCCACCCACACGGGGCCCACCCACACGGGGCCCACCCACACGGGGCCCACCCACACGGGGCCCACCCACACGGGGCCCACCCACACGGGGCCCACCCACACGGGGCCCACCCACACGGGGCCCACCCACACGGGGCCCACCCACACGGGGCCCACCCACACGGGGCCCACCCACACGGGGCCCACCCACACGGGGCCCACCCACACGGGGCCCACCCACACGGGGCCCACCCACACGGGGCCCACCCACACGGGGCCCACCCACACGGGGCCCACCCACACGGGGCCCACCCACACTGGGCCCACACACACGGGGCCCACACACACGGGGCCCACACGGGGCCCACACGGGGCCCACACGGGGCCCACACGGGGCCCACACGGGGCCCACACGGGGCCCACACAGGGTCCACACAGGGTCCACACAGGGTCCACACAGGGCCCACACAGGGCCCACACAGGGCCCACACAGGGCCCACACAGGGCCCACACAGGGCCCACACAGGGCCCACACAGGGCCCACACAGGGTCCACACAGGAAGACATTGCCAGCCGTTGCCAACTTCTCACCAGCAGGTCAGGCATCACCACAGAGTTGGTACAGGAAAGATGGAATGGGTAGAGAGAAGATTTACCAGGATGTTGCCAGGACTAGAGGGTGTGAGCTATAGGGAGAGGTTGAGCAGGCTGGGTCTCTATTCCCTGGAGTGCAGGAGGATGAGGGACGATCTTATAGAGCTGTACAAAATCATGAGAGAAACAGATGCACAGAGTCTCTTGCCCAGAGGACCCGAGGACTTAGGTTCAAGGTGAAGGGGAAAAGATTTAATAGGAATCCAAGGAGTAACTTTTTCACACAAAGGTGGTGGGTGTATGGAACAAGCTGCCAGATGAGGTAACCATATAACCATATAACCATATAACAACTACAGCACGGAAACAGGCCCGTTCGGCCCTACCAGTCCACGCCGACCACTTTCTCTGACCTAGTCTCATCTACCTGCACTCAGACCATAACCCTCTAATCCCCTCTTATCCATATACCTATCCAATTTACTCTTAAATAATAAAATCGAGCCTGCCTCCACCACTTCCACCGGAAGCCCATTCCATACAGCCACCACCCTCTGAGTAAAGAAGTTACCCCTCATGTTACCCCTAAACATTTGTCCCTCAATTCTGAAGCTATGTCCCCTTGTTGGAATCTTCCCCACTCTCAAAGGGAAAAGTCTACCCACGTCAACTCTGTCCGTCCCTCTCAAAATTTAAAAAACCTCTATCAAGTCCCCCCTCAACTTTCTACGCTCCAAAGAATAAAGACCCAACCTGTTCAACCTCTCTCTGTAGCTTAAGTGCTGAAACCCAGGCAACATTCTAGTAAATCTCCTCTGTACCCTCTCCATTTTGTCGACATCCTTCCTATAATTTGGCGACCAGAACTGCACACCATACTCCAGATTCGGCCTCACCAATGCCCTGTACAATTTTAACATTACATCCCAACTTCTATATTCGATGCTCCGATTTATAAAGGCAAGCATACCAAACGCCTGTTGTCTGTAGTTGAAGCTGGGACTATCCCAACGTTTAAGAAACAGTTAAACAGGACCAAGCGCAGACAGGTGGGACTAGTGTAGGTGAGGCATGTTGGCCGGCGTGGGCAGGTTGGGCTGAAGGGCCTGTCTCCACACTGTATCACTCTATGACTAGTGTAGGTGGGGCATGTTGGCCAGTATGGGCAGGTTGGGCTGAAGGGCCTGTTTCCACACTGTATCACTCTATGACTAGTGTAGGTGAGGCATGTTGGCCAGTATGGGCAGGTTGGGCTGAAGGGCCTGTTTCCACACTGTATGACTCTCTATCTATGTCCAGACATCAGAAGCAGAGTGTTTGGTGCAGGGATGGTCACCACTGGCCAGGTACATTGCCCGCACGCCCTGACTCTCCCAGCTCCCCAGTTACAGACATAACTTTGAGGATTTGCAGTTGTCAAGATTAGATAAACGTAGCAGCGACTCACTGTAACAAGGCACAAATACGAAACGTAAAAACAACTGCTGATCACCTCTGTAATTTTCCAAAGGTTACTTGCTTAATTTCACTTGTATTTGGCAGCAAAACTATGATGTGATTACAAACCCCTTTGTGGAGCATCTTGCTTACTGTGTAATTAAAACGAGGATGAATTCATGCCTCCATTACTTCACTCACTTCCATTTAATTACACGATTGCTTCCTGCCAGATTCTCTTTGTTCCTGGTGTAATTAGGGCCCGTATTTAGCCGGCGTTTTCCAGATCTGCTCTGATCCTGTGGATATCTCCCCACACACTCACAGTGTCGGACTGACCTATTCAACCCACAACTACGTAACTGATGGTGTGGGTTTAGTAAACACCTTCCCCATGCCCACTGCTAGAGAACTCACACTGCCCCCACCCCAGAGGGCACCCTAGGTCACTCCGCCCCCACCCCAGAGGGCACCCTAGGTCACTCCGCCCCCACCCCAGGGGGCACCCTAGGTCACACCACCCCCACCCCAGGGGGCATCGTTAGCGGGGGATGGTCATCGTCCAGGAGCCACAGGTAGAGCACCTGTCTCACGGCGCCAGAGACCCAGGTTCCATCCTGACCTCGGGAGCTTTCTCAGTTCAGTTTGAGTTTGTGGAGTTTCAGTTCAGTCTAGTTCATTGCCATGTGTACCGAGTTAGTCAACAGCTTTTGTTGCGTGCTAACAAGTTTGTACGTTCTCCCTGTGACCTTGTGGGTTTTCTCCGGGTGCTCCGGTTTCCTCCCACATCCTAAAGACGTGCATGCTTGAGATAACACATAACTAGTGTATGGGGTGATCGTGGACAGCATGGACTCGGTGGGCCAAAGGGTCTTTTTCCATGCTGTCATTCTAAATTAAAGCTGTTCACTGCACGTGGCAATAATAAACCAACCCCAATATAGATCTCCACCTCAGAGGGATTGACAGAAATCATGAGATGACAGAAGCCCAACGGCTAGACACAAGAAACAACAAACGATGGAACCTTGCACATAACACAAAGTGCTGGAGTAACTCAGTGGGTCAGGCAGCATCTGTGGAGAACATGGATAGGTGACGTTTCACAGAGTGCTGGAGTAACTCAGTGGGTCAGGCAGCATCTGTGGAGAACATGGATAGGTGACGTTTCACAGAGTGCTGGAGTAACTCAGCGGGTCAGGCAGCATCTGTGGAGAACATGGATAGGTGACGTTTCACAGAGTGCTGGAGTAACTCAGCAGGTCAGGCAGCATCTGTGGAGAACATGGATAGGTGACGTTTCACAGAGTGTTGGAGTAACTCAGCGGGTCAGGCAGCACCTGTGGAGAACATGGATAGGTGACGTTTCAGGTGGAGACCCTTCCTCAAACATCTCTAGTTAGCAGCCACTCTCGACCTCACACCAAACAAGCAACAGATGTACAGACAGGCCAAGAGTGATGTGAAACTGAAATAATGGATTCACTGTTCTGTTCAATGTTCCGTTTCCCCATACAAACAAGGAAGTTATACCTAAATACAACCAGTTATCAGTGGTGATGTGTGAATGCCTGTGGCCATGGCAAGTGATCACACTCATTTGCTGCTTCCTGTTGTTGAAACAACACGATGCAGAGTGGAACATGAAAGTATTGTGTCTGACTCAGAAATAACAAGACACAGCGTGTGGCTGGCCTGGGAGATAACAAGACACAGCGTGTGGCTGGCCTGGGAAATAACAAGACACAGCGTGTGGCTGGCCTGGGAGATAACAAGCCACAGCGTGTGGCTGGCCTGGGAGATAACAAGCCTTGCTGCACGATGGTGTAGCATGGTGTAATCTCTCTCATCATCCATCCCCACACCACTGATATCATCACTGGCTGAGAAACCCACTCCAACCACTCCTGATCATTCCACTAAAGCTGCACACATCACAACCACAAGCAACAAGCTCATCAGGAAGCCTGGCTCTGTCCTGGGGGTGGAGATGGATTCACGGGGGGTGGTATTGGAGGGGAAGGTGCTCTTCAAACTGCGGAGCATCTTGGACAATACAGCTCACCCACTCCATCACACACTGGTCAACCTGAGGAGCACCTTCAGCACCAGACTGGTCCCACCAAGATGCAGCACAGAACGCCACAGGAGATCCTTCTTCCCTGTGGCTATCAAACTGTACAACTCCTCCCCCTTCTGCCCTGGGGTAGACTGACTGATTCTCCCCAATCCGTTCATGTTTTGTGTATCTTGTTGTGTTTTGATGACTGTTGGCAGATCAAATTCCCTCCTGGGATAAATTAAGTTCTATCGTATCGTCTCGTATTGTAAGTCTCACCCAGAGAGTTGTGAATCTGTGGAATTCCCTGCCACAGAAGGCAGTGGAGGCCGATTCACTGGATGTTTTCAAGTGAGAGTTAGATTTAGCTCTTAGGGCTAACAGAATCAAGGGATATGGGGAGAAAGCCGGAAAGGAGTACTGATTGTGGATGATCAGCCATGATCATATTGAATGGCGGTGCTGGCTCGAAGGGCCAAATGGCCTACTCCTGCACCTATTGCCTGTGTTTCTCAATCATTAATAGATACCAAACAATGAACATATGATTGGTTTCCTCTCTGCAGCTGCTGCCTGACCTGATGTGTATTTCCAACATTTTCTGCTTTCATTCCCCACTGGTGACAGGAGCAGAATTAAGTCTCCGCCGCCACTCAATCACAACTGATATACCTCCCTCCTCACCCCATCCTCCTGCCTTCTCCCCATAACCCCTCACACCTGTCCCTATCCATGTTCTCCACAGATGCTGCCTGACCCGCTGAGTTACTCCAGCACTTAGTGGTTTTTTTTTGTAAGTCAGCACCTGCAGTTCTTTATGTCTAGCTGAGACTTAGGTTGCTCCTTCGAAAAAGATGCTGCCAATATTTAAAATAAAATAATGAAAGGTCAGGCATATTGAATAATTACTTTGTGTGGATGTTAAGACTGAAGGGGGCACATTCTTCCAGATGACTTCCATGGGAAATTAATAATGAATTAAGGACAGTAAGTTGCTGAACCTACTGTGACCATGGAAACAAGGTTATGGAGGATAATGGAATTAGAAATGGAGAATCTCCCAGGAGGTGTCAACTACTAAACGACAGGTAGTGCAGCTCGAATCGGCTGGAGATTCCAACATCCTGGCATGGCCCCTTGGTGATTGGAAAAACACAACTGGAACTCTTTTATTTAAGGGGCAAGAGGGGAAATGATGAACTACATGGACATCCCCCTCTTGCTGGGACAGCTAAAGGAATCTACAAACAAGGATGGAACCACTTTCAGTTTAGTTTAATGTCGCGTGTACCGAGGTACAGTGAAAAGCTTTCGTTGCGTGCTAACCGGTCAGCAGAAAGACAATACATGATTACAATCGATCCATTTACAGTGTACACATACATGACAAGGGAATAACGTTTAGTGCAAGGTAAAGCCAGCAAAGTCCGATCACGGTTAGTCCGAGCGAGGGTCACCGATGAGGGAGATAGTAGTTCAGCACTGCTCTCTGGGTGTGGTGGGATGGTACAGATGCTACTGAGCAGTTTGGGGAACTTAAACAGCTGACAGAATGTCAATGTGGATTGGTAAAGTGTGGCTTGTGTCTGATACATCTGTGTAATTGTAGAGAGTAACAGAGGCAGATACATGTGTGTAGTTGTAGAGAGTAACAGAGGCAGATACATCTGTGTAGTTGTAGAGAGAGTAACAGAGGCAGATACAGCTGTGTAACTGTAGAGAGAGTAACAGAGGCAGATACAGCTGTGTAACTGTAGAGAGAGTAACAGAGGCAGATACATCTGTGTAGTTGTAGAGAGAGTAACAGAGGCAGATACAGCTGTGTAACTGTAGAGAGAGTAACAGAGGCAGATACATGTGTGTAGTTGTAGAGAGTGTAACGGAGGCAGATACATGTGTGTAACTGTAGAGAGTATCGGAGGCAGGCAGGGCCATGTCATGTCCATGGATATCGGGAGCATGGGTTCCAGATACTTGTTGATGTTCCCCGTTTGATCCAGCTTGCACCAAGCAAAGCTCGTCAAACTGAAGACTATTTATGAAACAGGTTACAAGATTCTTGCACATTGAGCTGAGAACCTCTCTTAAGCAGTGACTATGATTTCCTTTTCCATAACAGACGCTTTGCAAAGCCACAGTTCAGTTTAGTTTATAGTTACGTGCACCGAGGTACAGTGAAAAGCTTTTGTTGCGTGCTACCCAGTCAGCAGAAAGACTATGAGGAGGATGCTATGAGGTTGCAGGGTGACTTGGGCAGGATGTGTGAGTGGGCAGATGCATGGCAGATGCAGTTTAATGTGGATAAGTGTGAGGTTATCCACTGTGGTGGCAAGAACAGGAAGGCAGATTATTATCTGAATGGTGTCAGGTTAAGAAAAGGGGACGTACAACAAGATCTGGGTGTCCTAGTGCATCAGTCACTGAAAGTAAGCATGCAGGTACAGCAGGCAGTGAAGAAAGCCAATGGCATGTTGGCCTCCATTGCGAGAGGATTTGAGTTTAGGAGCAGTTGTACAGGGCCCTGGTGAGACCACTCCTGGAGTATTGTGTGCAGTTGTACAGGGCCCTGGTGAGACCACTCCTGGATTATTGTGTGCAGTTGTACAGGGCCCTGGTGAGACCACTCCTGGAGTATTGTGTGCAGTTGTACAGGGCCCTGGTGAGACCACTCCTGGAGTACTGTGTGCAGTTGTACAGGGCCCTGGTGAGACCACTCCTGGAGTATTGTGTGCAGTTGTACAGGGCCCTGGTGAGACCACTCCTGGAGTACTGTGTGCAGTTGTACAGGGCCCTGGTGAGACCACTCCTGGATTATTGTGTGCAGTTGTACAGGGCCCTGGTGAGACCACTCCTGGAGTATTGTGTGCAGTTGTACAGGGCCCTAGTGAGACCACTCCTGGAGTATTGTGTGCAGTTTTGGTCTCCTAATTTGAGGAAGGACATGAAGTACATGTGACAATAAACTAAACTGAACTAAAAACTAAATCTAAACTAAGCAGGTCGGGCTATGGGATGCTACCTGACCCACTGAGCTCCTCCAGCACTTTGTGTTTTGCTCAAGATTCCTGCATCTGCAGTTCCTCGTGACTTCATAAACCACCCATGGTCCACCCCATCACAGCCCTGGCCCAATTCCCGTTCACAATTGCAGCTCTGTCTTCAAGACAGAGTTAGATTTAGCTCAGGGCTAAGGGAATCAAGGGATATGGGGAGAAGGCAGGAACGGGGTACTGATTGTGGACGATCAGCCATCATCATATTGAATGGTGGTGCTGGCATGAAGGACAGAATGGCCTCCTCCTGCACCTATTCTCTATGTTTCTGTGTTTCTTACACAGTTGTCTCATTAGCCACTCTGAAGCCACTAAACCAAAATGAGGATGTCATCTCTGATCCAAGACTGTCTAAAGGAGTTAAACACAGTCGGAGGGGAAAATATCTGGCAAAGTTTCAACATAGATTCGAGCAGCAGGGACTTTCACAGTAATGGGTTAACATTTTGTCTCCAGTTGGGTAAGAAGAAAAGCTTGATCTCTGTTAGTTTTAAGCCTGTTTGCATGATTTAACAATAATTCACTAGCTCCCACCTGCTCCAATATAATAGTAAGGATTAAATCTCACCAAGGTGTCCAGTTACACTTACGGAATCAACAATATTTCTGGTGAGAACCGTTTATGTCAAAAAACCCCACTGTTGCAACATTACAAATTTATAGACACAAAATGCTGGAGTAACTCAGCGGGTCGGGCAGCATCTGTGGAAAACATGGATAGGTGATGTTTCACAGAGTGCTGGTGTAAGTCAGCGGGTCAGGCAGCATCTGTGGAGAGAAGGAATGGGAGACATTCTTCAGATTGAAGAGTCTCGACCGAAACGTGAGTTACTCCAGCAATTTGTGTCAATCTTTGGTTTAAACCAGCATCTGCAGTTCCTTCTCCCATGAGTGGATTTAAATGTAGTTTTGTTTATTTAGTTCAGTTTTATTGTCATGTGTACCGAGTGACATTTTGTTTGTTGCGTGCTAACCAGTCAGCGGAAAGACAAGACATGATTACCATTGAGCTGTCCACAGTGCACAGATAAGGGAATAACGTGAACACAGCTGCTGCCTTTAATCGGATATAAATGAGAACATCAGTAAATGTGGACTCAGTCTCAAATATCAGATATGATTATCACCTAATCTGTCAACAAGACATCGCACTTCAAACAGAATGTGTAATTGTGCGGCAATATCTGTTTTAAGTTTGCTGAATTTTGAGGCTCCACAATTGATGTTCTTTGTTTTAGTTTAGTTTAGAGATACAGCGCAGAAACAGGCCCTTCGGCCCATCGAGTCCGCACCGCCCAGCGATCCCAGCACACGAGCACTATCCTACACACACTAGGAACAATTTACAATGTTACCCAAGACAATTAGCCTCCAAACCTGCACGTCTTCAGAGTTGGAAGGAAACCGGAGCACCCGGAGAAAACCCACGCAGGTCACGGGGAGAAGGTACAAACAAACTCCGTCCAGACAGCGCCCGTAGTCGGGATGGAACCCGGGTCTCTGGCGCTGTGAAGCAGCAACTCTACCCACTGTACCACTGTGACGCCCCATAAAGGTGTATGTATCAGAACGTACTTTGACAAGAGCTGCCATTCTGCAGCTCGGCCCCAGAAAGTTCATTAAAGTTATGTTTGACACGATCAATGACTGCACAATTTACAGAAACAACTACAAACCACTCAGCGATTTTACAGCCTGCATTCAGAGCAGATCTGAATAAATATCAGATCTCATCTCAAACACTGTTTCTCATTCAATAAGCCAAAGTATAACATTTCTATTACCATATAATTGTGTGCGCCAGTATTTACTTAGTCGGCAGTAATCCTGCCAAGTCAGCACTATATATATTGCTGGCCTGGGCATTCCCAACACACACAGTCTTGTAATGTTGCAGTCTCACCTGCACTCCAGGTATCCCACATCCACTGCCTGCTCAGTCCCACTGACACACCAATGTACAGAAACGTAGTGTGTGTTGGAAGGACCTGTAGACGCTGGTTTAAACTGGAGATAGACACAGGGTGCTGGAGTAACTCAGCGGGTCAGGCAGCATCTGTGGAGAACATGGATAGGTGACGTTTCACGTCGAGACCCTTCTTCAGACTGAGAGACGGGGGAAAGGGAAGCGAGAGATATGGACGGTGATATATAGAGATATATAGAACAAATGAATGAAAGATATGCAAAAAAGTGACATTGATAAAGGAAGCGGGCCAATGTTAGCTGTGGACCGGGTGAAAACAAGTTTCAGACAATGAGACTCAACAAGACGAGGTTGAAGCTGGTACTGCTTGGGAGGGCTAGGGATGGAGAGAGAGGGAATGCCGGGGCTACTTGAAGTTAGAGAAATCAATATTCATACCACTGTGCTGTAAGCTGCCCAAGCGCAATATGCATACAGAAATGTACCAGTATGATAAACCTACTGTACTTGTACCAAATCACAATCCCTCCTCCCCCCCCCCCCCAGAAAAAATGGTGAAATTGGCCAAAATAACTGGTACAAACAATACTTTGGTACTTTGTTAGTTACACCTATCCATGTTCTCCAGAGATTCTGCCTGACCCGTTGAGTTACTCCAGCACTCTGTGAAACGTCACCTATCCATGTTCTCCAGAGATGCTGCCTGACCCGCTGAGTTGCTCCCTGACCCGCTGAGTTGCTCCCTGACCCGCTGAGTTGCTCACTGACCCGCTGAGTTGCTCCCTGACCCGCTGAGTTGCTCCCTGACCCGCTGAGTTGCTCCCTGACCCGCTGAGTTGCTCCCTGACCCGCAGAGTTACTCCAGCTGTGTCCAACCAGCTGTCCATTCTTGAACTGCAAAATGCCAGATGTTTCTGGAGATTGAGGTTGAGTGTCCCATGACCCACCCGGACTCCACACAGGACCCCCTGTGAGAGGAGGGGGTGTGCTGGGCTGGGCTGCACTCCTGGTTCAAGCCTCTAATGCACCATTTTGCAGTTTCAGCATTTAAACAGATAAAGGATCAACTTAAATACAGAGGGAAAGAGACGTTCTCGTTCATCATTGCTATCATTGAAAATGGAACTATGTCATGAAATTGAATCCCCAAGCTACTAATAACAATCCCAGCATATCATTTAATATAAATGTAAATGGACATATTCAGAGACAGCCATTAAAGCATCTGTTATTGTAGAATGACATCCCATCAGCCTGGCTCTGAGCAGCACATGTAATAAGGACACAGAGTGACGAGGTTTCACACATTAAGCTGCAATATTCCCCAGGTAGCCAGACAGACAGAGATGTGTGTTCTACCTGTGATGTGTAGTCCTCAGAGAGCAGGGGGTGGCACGGTGGCGCAGCGGTAGAGTTGCATTGAATGCAGCGCCAGAGACCCGGGTTCCATCCCGACTACAGGTGCTGTCTGTACGGAGTTTGCACGTTCTCCCCGTGGCCTGCGTGGGTTTTCTCCAAAGGCCTGTATCTCTGAACTAAAAACTAAGTCAGACGTGTGTCAGAATGCTCCCAGTCCTGGAACATGTTGTGGTCAAACACTAATCCTTGGCCACTGCCCTGGTCTCACACAGGTGGGGCGAGTTGTGGCATGTAGTAACCTCGGGAATCCCCACTGTGGCAGGAACAAAGCTGATGCCCAAAGGATCAATTGTTGCCACAACTCCATGTGTGAGACCAGACCAGGGTAGGGCAGCGGACACTGGCCAAGTAAGAGAAACAGGCCCACTGGGTCCGCACCGACCAGCGACCCGCACACTAACACTATCCTACACACACCAGGCACTAACACTATCCTACACACACTAGGCACACTATCCTATACACACTACTAACACTATCCTACACACACTAGGCACACTAACACTATCCTACACACACTAGGCACACTAACACTATCCTACACACACTAGGCACACTAACACTATCCTACACACACTAGGCACACTAACACTATCCTACACACACTAGGCACACTAACACTATCCTACACACACCAGGCACACTAACACTATCCTACACACACCAGGCACACTAACACTATCCTACACACACTACTAACACTATCCTACACACACTAGGCACATTAACACTATCCTACACACACTAGGCACACTAACACTATCCTACACACACTAGGCACACTAACACTATCCTACACACACTACTAACACTATCCTACACACACTAGGCACTAACACTATCCTACACACACCAGGCACACTAACACTATCCTACACACACTAGGCACACTAACACTATCCTACACACACTACTAACACTATCCTACACACACTAGGCACACTAACACTATCCTACACACACTAGGCACACTAACACTATCCTACACACACTAGGCACACTAACACTATCCTACACACACTAGGCACAATCTTTACATTTACCAAAGCCAATTAACCTACAAACCTGCACGTCTTTGGAGTGTGGGAGGAAACCAGAGCACCCGGAGAAAACCCACGCAGGTCACGGGGAGAACGTACAAACTCCGTACAGACGGCACCCATAGTCGGGATGGAACCCGGGTCTCCAGCGCTGCATTCGCTGTAAGGCAGCAACTCTACCGCTGCGCCACCGTGCCGCCCCTGCTCTCTTCAGACAGAAGAAGGGTCTCGACCCGAAACGTCACCCATTGCTTCTCTCCAGAGATGCTGCCTGTCCCGCTGAGTTACTCCAGCACTCTGTGTCTATCAGCAGCAGTTTGGCTGCAGGGAGATTGTGAAGGGTCCGGGGGTGGGGGGGGGGGGGGGGGAGGATGAGGAGACAGTTGCTGGCCCTCACCAATTACGGTAATCGCAACAGGAAGAGAAGCTGTGGATGTTCTGGGAACACACTGAGATGGGAACACACCGAGATGGGAACACACCGAGATGGGAACACACCGAGATGGGAACACACCGAGATGGGAACACACCGAGATGGGAACACACCGAGATGGGAACACACCGAGATGGGAACACACCGAGATGGGAACACACCGAGATGGGAACACACCGAGATGGGAACACACCGAGATGGGAACACACCGAGATGGGAACACACCGAGATGGGAACACACTGAGTTGGGCACGATGTTGGATCACTGTGTGCCCCAGTTGCTGGCGTGGAGGATGTGATCTGCCACTTCATGTCGTGCTGTTTAATGATACGTTAGTGGCCTACAATTATTGATCTGTCTGTTGTGAAAGACATTGATGAACCACCACTCTGTGAATGGGAACACAGCTCACATTGTGAGGTGGAATTGTCACTATCCATTTTACAAAGACTTTAAAAAAAACATTGTTCTAAAATAGCTGATAGATTATGTGTTGGAATAATTAGTGATAGAGCCAGCAGTATATAATTAACAACATTTTAACTGTACGTCATTGACAGTAAAGTACTTTGAGACCTTACCTTTCTGAGGGGCTCGATACTGTGTAAAAGCAAGTGGGGGTTTTCCAATATTTAATCTCTAATTGGATTTTAAAGATTAAATTTTTTAATATTTCTAATTAATATTAGAGAAAGCCATCTGGAAAAGCCAATTAATTCTCTGCTGGAAGGTTATGAACACTGGGCAGATAGATGTCTGCTCACACATCTTCAAACGTAGAACACACAGTGCTGGAGTAACTCAGCGGGTCAGGCAGCATCTGTGGAGAACATGGATAGGTGACGATTCACAGAGTGCTGGAGTAACTCAGCGGGTCAATAGACAATAGACAATAGGTGCAGGAGGAGGCCATTCGGCCCTTCAAGCCAGCACCGCCATTCAATGTGATCATGGCTGATTATTCTCAATCAGTACCCCGTTCCTGTGGCACACGGAGCACACGGGGCACACGGGGCACACGGGGCACACGGGAGATTGGAGCACACGGGGCACACGGGGCACACGGAGCACACGGAGCACACGGAGCACACGGAGCACATGGAGCACACGGAGCACACGGAGCACACGGAGCACACGGGGCACATGTGGAGATTGCAGCACATGGGGCACATGGAGCACACGGAGCACACGGGGCACACGGGGCACACGGGGAGATTGCAGCACATGGGTACCAGTGTCCAGTCTCCATAACCTTCTGCTTGCTCAACAAGTGACACTTACTTCATTCAAAGGCAGACGCTTCTAGTGAAGGTATAACACAGCACATAACTGAGAAAACCCGGACATATTCCTCCCACTGACCATCATATCGCTGTTCGGTGGACCTATCCTATCATTCAGATACAGCACAGACACAGGCCCTTCAGCCCATCGAGGCCATGCTGACCTGCGATCACACGCTCACACGCTCGTTCTGTACTATCCCACTTTCCCATCCACTCCCTACACACCAGTTTACAGAGGGGACGATTAACCTACAAACCCCCACGTCTTTGGGATGTGGGAGGAAACCGGAGCACCCGGAGGAAACCCACGGCGTCACAGGAAGAACGTGCAAACTCCACACAGACAGGTCAGGATGGAACCTAGGTCTGCAGAACTGTGAGGCCCCAGAGATTCGTTTAACGGCATCATGTTCAGCATGGACATAGTGGGCCGAAGGGCCTGTTCCAGTGCTGTTCTGTTGTATATGTAACGGTGGCTCTGAGGAGGGATTGTGGAGGTGTGACCATGTTTAGCCACTGCTCTGTTGCCACAGGTGGGCTGGCACACAGTGAGTGATGGACACAATGGCCCATTACATTCACAGAGCTGTCGTACGTGTGACTCTACCTTGACACTGTTTGAGCCGGTTATTAAATATAATCCCACTGGCAGCTCCAGGAGCCTGCCCCCGACACACAACACAACCTGATGCAAACGTAATGTGGAGCAAGGAACTGCAGGTGCTGGTTTAAACTGGAGATAAACGCAAAATGCTGGAGTAACTCAGCTTAACTCCGTCTCGACCCGAAACGTCACCCATCTCTTCTCTCCAGAGATGCTGCCTGTCCCGCTGAGTTACTCCAGCTTGTGTCTTAATACAAAGGCATTTGGTTTGGTCCAGTTTATTGTCATGTACTGAGGTACCGTGGAAACCTTCTGGTTACGTGCTATCCAGGCAACAGAAAGAGTACAGATGATTACAATCAAACCATCCACAGTGTACAGATACAGGAAGGAATAGCATTTAATGCAAGACAAAGTCCAGTAAAGTCCGATTAAAGATAAATGAGGAAGCAAGTAATTAATTCATTTTATACCAACAAGATCAAAGAGCCTTCCAAACCAATCCTAAAATAGCCTTATTGACATCCTGATTTTAATAACATAAGGTATGATTATCTGACAAAAGCATTCCTTAAAAGAAAATGATGACTTAATATTTCAATGCATTATTGATTTAAATCAGAGTACTATTGATGAATACGGATCAGTGTAAAGACAGATGACGTCAGATGTGTAATGAGTTGTCCTCATGTACGCTAATGTACTCGATATCTCTGCTAACACTGGGGTTGCCAACTGTCCCGTATTAGCCGGGACATCCCGCACTTTGGGATAAATCAGTTTGTCCTGTACTTGACCGCCTTTGTCCCGTATTAGTAGGATTGCCAACTTCCTCACTCCCAAATACGGGACAAAGGGTGACGTCACCGCCCCTCGCCCGCCATTGGTGGAGCGGAAGCACGTGGCCGCTGGCTGGGTGAGGTCACGTGGGGCGCGAGGCGATGATGTCACCTTGTCCCATATTTGGGAGCGAGGAAGTTGGCAACCCTAGATAACATTGACGTGTGGCTTCCCCACTGTTGGTATACAGGGATGGTGTCGATGCTTGAACCATTGCTGCACAAACAGAACCGTTCCTTGTCTGGCTGAACCCTTCCTCCAATACTCCATCCACCATTCCAAGGTGAGCACACCATCGATGATCTGCATGAGCAATCCCCCTTGCCCCCACGCTAAACACCATGAAACAATCCAGGCCACACATGGATCCATCTCCACTCATTCACATCCAGTGAGTTGGACTGATTAGAGTATGCCAGAGGTGGCTGGGGCTTGTGTACATGTTGATTGCTTGCAACCAAAGACAAAGTCACAGTCTAAGAGATTCAGATGGTTCATCTTTAAAACAGCAAACTTAAAAGCAGTCGAAGAGAAAGGAGGTCTTTTCATTGAACCTTGTTTGGTATTGAACCTTGTTTGGTGTACTGGTCTGGAGAGTTACTGTAGGGAGACTGTTATTCACACAGTAACCCATTTAGACAGCAGACTTTGCAAAACACTTTGGGCATGACATGAATATTGGAGAAAGACACAAAATGCTGGAGTAACTCAGTGGGACAGGCAGCATCTCTGGAGAGAAGGAATGGGTGACGTTTCGGGTTGAGACCCTTCTTCAGACTGAGAGACAGAGGAGAGGGAAACGAGAGGTATGGAAGGGTACAAAGTGTGTAGCTTGAGAGAGTGTTGCAGAACTCTCGTCAGAGATTATAGGTGATGGGGAGAAGGCAGGAGAATGGAGTTGAGAGGGAAAGATAGATCAGCCGTGATCGAATGGTGGAGTAGACTTGAAGTGCCGAATGGCCTAATTCTGTTCTTAGAATGTATGACCTTATGAAGATGTGTAAAGTAATGCAGGATAAGCAGGAATGGGGCACGCAGAGGCAGCTGGGCCTCACGTTACTGGGGTGCAGAGATAGATAGAGTCTTGATCTGTGCGGGTGTCAGGGGTTATGGGGAGAGGGCAGGAGAATGGGGTTAGGAGGGAGAGATAGATCAGCCATGACTGAATGGAGGAGTAGACTTGATGGGCCGAATGGCCTAATTCTGCTCCTATCACTCATGACCTTGTGACCTTAGATCACAGTTGCAGGCGTGGAGGATGTGATCGGTCACTTCATGTCGGGCTGTTTCACGATACGTTAGTGGCCTACAATTATTGATCTGTCTGTTGTGAGACATTGATGAACCACCACTCTGTGAATGGGAACACAGCTCACATTGTCAGACGCAATTGTCACTATCTGTTTTAACAAAGTCTTTAAAAAATAACCTTGTCCCAAAATAGCTGATAGATTATGTGTTGGAATAATTAGCGATAGAACCAGCAGTATATAATTAACAACTCCTACAGTTCATGAACTAATGAACTTCAGTGTAGACATCCCTTGAGGAGATGGAGTGGTGCAGATGTGGTGTGTGGGACGCGTGCAGATGTTGGCCGGCCGGTGGAGGAGTGAAGCAGATGTGGTGTGTGGGACGCGTGCAGATGTTGGCCGGCCGGTGGAGAAGTGGAGCAGATGTGGTGTGTGGGACGCGTGCAGATGTTGGCCGGCCGGTGGAGGAATGGAGCAGATGTGGTGTGTGGGACGCGTGCAGATGTTGGTCGGTGCGGTTCGGTGGGGGAGTGGAGCTGTGGGTGACAGGATGATGTTGACCAGAATGGTGGGTGGCCAGAACATCGGCAGATGACACTGAACCACGATCCTGTGAGGTGATGCACTTTGGGAGGAGTAGCAATGGGAGCATAGCCTTACACAAAGACCGGCAGACACAGAGTGCTGGAGTAACTCAGCGGGTCAGGCAGCATCTCGGGAGAGAAGGAATGGGTGACGTTTCGGGTCGAGACCCTTCTTCAGACTGATGTCAGGGGCGAGGGTGGGACAAAATAGCATCCTACCTTTGTCTCACCCCCTCCCCTGACATCATTCTTAACCCTAAAACGTCACCCATTCCTTCTCTCCCAAGATGCTGCCTGTCCCACTGAGTTACTTCAGCATTTTTTGTCTACATTCGATTTAAACCAGCATCTGCAGTTTTCTTTCCTACACAAAGACTGGTAGAACCTACAAAGCATTGAGAAGCAGGGAGAATCTTAGTGCACAGCTGTATGTATACGTCCTGAACATAGACACAGTGCTGGAGTAACTCAGCGGGTCAGGCAGCATCTGTGGGGAACATGGATAGGTGACGTTTCACAGAGTGCTGGAGTAACTCAGCGGGTCAGGCAGCATCTGTGGGGAACATGGATAAGTGATGTTTCTGGTCGGATCCCTTCATCAGACTGAAAGTAGAGAGGGGGGTGGGGGAACAATCTGGAGATGAGAAAAGTCCAAAACAAATCAGGGCTGGCAACAGATGACCTCAGGAAGGGTGGAGCCCACAATGGTCCATTGGTGGCTGGGGTAGGTGTGACAAGGAGAGGGATACCAGGATGCGAACAGTGGAACTGGTAGGAGGCTCTACCCAAAGCAATGGGTGGCAGCATTGGGGTCAGTGATGTACACACACAGAGTCCTCACCTTCAGGAGCATGGGTGTGGAGATTGGTGGGTCAGTGATGGACACACACAGAGTACTCACCTTCATGAGCATGGGTGTGGAGATTGGTGGGTCAGTGATGGACACAGTGATGGACACACACAGAGCACTCGCCAGGAGCATGGGTGTGGAGATTGGTGGGTCAGTGATGGACACACACAGAGCCCTCACCTTCAGGAGCATGGGTGTGGAGATTGGTGGGTCAGTGATGGACACAGTGATGTACACACACAGAGCACTCACCAGGAGCATGGGCGTGGAGCGTTAGAGCAGGGCAGGTACAAGTTTATAAACTACAGGTAAGGCCACAGCTGGAGTATTGTGTGCAGGCGTGATCACCACACTAGTTCAGTTGAGTTTATTGTCACGTGTACCGAGGTACAGTGAAAGGCTTTTGTTGTGTGCTAACCAGTCAGCAGAAAGACAATACATGATTACAATCGAGCCATTTACAGTGTACACATACATGATAAGGGAATAACGTTTAGTGCAAGGTAAAGCCAGCAAAGTGCGATCAAGGATAGTCCGAGGATCACCAATGAGGTAGACAGTAGTTCAGCACTGCTCTCTGTGTGTGGTGGGATGGTTCAGTTGCCTGATAACAGCTGGGAAGAAGGTGTCTGTGAGTCTGGAGGTGTGCGTTTCACACGTCTATGGGGGAGCGTGAGTACACTGGAGAGCAAGTAGAGGAGGGGCATCAGGAGGTGGGGGCTAGGGTGGAGCGTTCCAGTTATGCCGAGGGCACAGCTTTATGGTGAGAGGGGCAAAGCTAAAAGGAGGTGTGGGCCAAGTGTTTTACACAGAGGGTGGGTGGGTGGGGGCCTGGAACGCTGCCAGGGGTGGTGGTGGAGGCAGAGACCATAGTGGTGTTTACGAGGCTCCTAGATACATGGATGTGCAGGGACTGGAGAGAGATGGATCACGTGTAGGCAGAGGAGACCAGTTTAACTTGGCATTGTGTTCAGCACCGACATCGTGGGCCGAAGGGCCTCTTCCTGTGCTGTACTGTTCTATGTTCTAGGTTATGACTATGGATAAATCAATGGGTTTATTGCAACAACTGTGAAACACCAATGCTGTAGATTAATCCCCAGCCAAGCAAGTAAAGTGCACATCAGTACACACCTCACCCCTCTACACCACAGCTGCACACTGGCAACGCACATCAGCACCACACCTCACCCCTCTACACCACAGCTGCACACTGGCACCGCACATCAGTACACACCTCACCCCTCTACACCACAGCTGCAACAGACCGCACATCAGTACACACCTCACCCCTCCACACCACAGCTGCACACTGGCACCGCACATCAACACACACCTCACCCCTCTACACCACAGCTGCAACGCACCGCACATCAACACACACCTCACCCCTCTACACCACAGCTGCAACGCACCGCACATCAGTACCACACCTCACCCCTCCACACCACAGCTGCAACAGACCACACATCAGTACACACCTCACCCCTCTACACCACAGCTACAACAGACCACACATCAGCACACACCTCACCCCTCTACACCACAGCTGCACACACACACACACATCAGCACACACATCAGCACACACCTCACCCTTTTGCACGATGGCTGCACACATTGGCAACGCACCGCAACCTTAAAGACTCGTTCATTTGTGTAAATCAATATTTCTTCCCTGTAATCTCTTGAACAACACAATAGACCTGAGAGATTGCCACGTAACATTGACAACATTACTCATTCTCAAAATATTGTGTTTATATCAAACATTGATTTAACACATTAGTTTGTGGTGTATAATCGGTAGCAAGCCACACACTTTTTTTTTTTTTTTTAAATCAAAAATATTTATTCAAATATTAAAATAATGTATACAATACAATAAAACCAAAACAGAACCCACCACCAGAATACTATACAAACGAATATACCATCCAGGATACATCCAATCCCCCACGGTGCCCAGCGGTCCCGGAGATCCCCCAGGGTGCTCGTGGACAGTGCATGCAAGCCACACACTGGAGTCACATCCCCTGCCACAGTCCCACATAGTTCCTCACACAACACGGTCCCAACACATCACGGTCTCAACACATCACAGTCTCAACACATCACAGTCTCAACACATCACAGTCTCAACACATCACAGTCTCAACACATCACAGTCTCGGTACTATCAGCAGGGCAGCTCATGGAAGCTGAAACAGTGACAGGGTTGAGACAGGAACACTATGTGTGAAGGTGAGCGTTTAGGCTATTAATCTGCATCGCCTGTCTGACACGGGCGTTCTGCACTGATACAATCACAGGGCAACGTTGGCCAGGGTCCTCACAGTGTGGATGACCTTCCCTCAATGACGTGGAGCGGCACAGTTGGAAGGGTGATGGTGGTCAGTGTGAGGGAGCACAGAGCCACCAGACACGGTGGTCTCCAGTCCTATAGACAGTCCAGCAGTGCTACCTGATCACGGTGGTCTCCTGTCCTGATGGACACTCCAACAATGCTGCCTGATCACGGTGGTCTCGTCCTGATGGACACTCCAACAATGCTGCCTGATCACGGTGGTCTCGTCCTGATGGACACTCCAACAGTGCTGCCTGATCACGGTGGGCTCCAGCCCTGATGGACACTCCAACAGTGCTGCCTGACATTGGGACTTCTCTGTGGGCCACGCTGTAACTGACAGCAGGTAGACCCAAATGCAGCACACGGAACCAAGGAAGTAGTTTTTAGAATGAGCTTTATTTCTACCTGCTCGTGGTCAGGGACAGAAGGCTGAGGCATTCACCAGGGCTACGACGAGGCAGGAAGGTCGGGAGCAGGCAGGGTCGGCAACAGGAAATCGGTTCAAGAGAGAATGCTGGAGAGTCTTGCATGAGGGCTAAGAACAATCTGGCCAAGAGTGTGTGTGTGTGTGTGTGTGCAGGAAGGTTTATATGCTGGCTTGATTGGTGATCTGGAGCAGGTGAGTGAACAGGTGAGGGGAGTTGGCTTAAGATGGTGGGCGTGGCTGGCAGGTGAGTGAACAGGACAGACTATGACACACGCATTGCTCCACTCATACAGGATGTTATTTAACTGATGGGTGGCCTTGTGGTCATAAGGTCATGTGATAGGAGCAGAATGAGGCCATTTGGCCCATCATCTACTCCGCCATTCAATCATGGCTGATCTATCTCTCCCTCCTAACATCATTGTCCTGCCTTCTCCCCATAACCCCTGACACCCGTACTGATAAAGAATCTATCTATCTCTGCCTTAAAAATATCCACTGACTTGGTCTCCACAGCCTTCTGCGGCAAAGAATTCCACAGATTCACCACCCTCTGACTAAAGAAATTCCTCCTCATCTCCTTCCTAAAAGAACGTCCTTTTATTCTGAGGCTGTGCCCTCTAGTCCTAGACTCTCCCACTAGTGGAAACATTCTCTCCACATCCACTCTATCCAAGCCTTTCACTATTCTGTAATTAGGTCCAGTGCTGACAAACGCTCATCATGGGTTAACCCACTCATTCCTGGGATCATTCTTTTAAACCTCCTCTGGACCCTCTCCAGACCCAGCACATCCTTCCTCAGATACGGGGCCCAAAATTGCTCACAATATTCCAAATGCGGCCTTACCAGGGCCTTGTACAGCCTCAGCATCACATCCCTGTTTTTGTATACAAGCCCTCTTGAAATAAATGCTCGCGTTGCGTTTGCTTTTGTGGCACAGGGTTCCTGATGCACTCATACAACGCGGGCAGGTGGGACTAGTGTAGGTGGGACATGTTGGCTGGTGTGGACAAGTTGGGCCGAAGGGCCTGTTTCCACATTGTATCACTCTATGACTGGTGGGACTAGTGTAGGTGGGGCATGTTGGCCGGTGTGGGCAGGTTGGGCCGAAGGGCCTGTTTCCACACTGTATCACTCTATGACTGGTGGGACTAGTGTAGGTGGGGCATGTTGGCCGGTGTGGGCAGGTTGGGCCGAAGGGCCTGTTTCCACACTGTATCACTCTATGACTGGTGGGACTAGTGTAGGTGGGGCATGTTGGCCGGTGTGGGCAGGTTGGGCCGAAGGGCCTGTTTCCACACTGTATCACTCTATGACTGGTGGGACTAGTGTAGGTGGGGCATGTTGGCCGGTGTGGGCAGGTTGGGCCGAAGGGCCTGTTTCCACACTGTATCACTCTATGACTCAATGAGTCAAAAGAGAGATGAAAGGAGACAAGGAGACACAGGGTGTCTTAGCTTGTACTGGTTAGAAGGAATGGGTGATGTTTCAGGTCGAGACCCAGGGCCAGATCTGAAGAAGGGTCTCAACCCGAAACGTCACCTATCCATGTTCTCCACAGATGCTGCCTGACCCGGGCGGCACGGTAGCGCAGCGGTAGAGTTGCTGCTTTACAGCGAATGCAGCGCCGGAGACTCAGGTTCGATCCTGACTACGGGTGCTGCACTGTAAGGAGTTTGTACGTTCTCCCCGTGACCTGCGTGGGTTTTCTCCGAGATCTTCGGTTTCCTCCCACACTCCACGTACAGGTATGTAGGTTAATTGGCTGGGTAAATGTAAATGTAAAAATTGTCCCTAGTGGGTGTAGGATAGTGTTAATGTACGGGGATCACTGGGCGGCACGGACTTGGAGGGCCGAAAAGGCCTGTTTCCGGCTGTATATATATGATATGATATGATGATATGACCCGCTGAGTTACTCCAGCATTCTGTGAAACGTCACCTATCCATGTTCTCCACAGATGCTGCCTGACCCGCTGAGTTACTCCAGCACTCTGTGTCCATTTTCAGTGGACTATCAGACTTGGGCAATCTCAACAGTTTGCAGTTGTGGATCTCACAATCTCCAATGTGGATCAAGTGTGTAAATAGCAGTCTGCCTGGCAGAGTGTAACTGTAGGTGAGGACATCCACCGCTAGCTTCGTTCCTTCACTCATTTTATATCCGTTTAAGTCAAGGCAGCAAAAAGTGCATGAATATTTAACATCATCAATGCGCTACTCCCGACACAACTGTTCCCTTAATCTTCTTGATTTGGCGTGAAATTGAGATCGTCTGTAAGTTTTATTTTGCTTTGATGTGGTCATGAACAATTACGCTGGAGAGCCTGCAGGGAATTTGGAATATGAATTTGTTTAAATGACAACTGTACACATTAATCAAAGCATAACAATGGGCAAGGCTCACTCCAGTCCGAGTGTATCCGTGTCTCCATCAATGACTGACTACATCGCTGGCTGTTAAACACTTCCTCACACAGCTGATCTTATTGGATTGGTGGCGTGTGCCCAGCTGTGATTCATCACGCAATGCACGTGTGTTTGTTCATGTGTGACATGGCATCATGTAATAGACACGTGTGCCGAGACATGGCAAAGAACTGGTGCATGTTGTCCAGGCAGACCATACTACACACGTGTGCATCAGGTAATGCAAAAGAGAAAATAAACAGAGGGCACAATACAGTATTACAGGTGCAGAGAAAGTGTGGGGGGCACCAGGAGGTAGATTGGAAGATCAGGAATTTATCCTTGGCTTTTGAGGTCCATTCAGAAGTCTGATCACAGTGAAGATAACGCTGCACTTGGATCTGGTGACAGGGTCTTTCAAGCTTCTGTATCTTCTGCCTGATGGGAGAGGGGAGGAGAGGGATTGACCAGGGTGTGAGTGGTCCACTCTGTGAAACATCAGCTATCCATGTTCTCCACAGATGCTGCCTGACCCGCTGAGTAACTCCAGCACTCTGTATCTTTCAAGAGTTTAAGGAGTTGAGTTTCTATTTCTGTGAACGCTTCAAGAAGGCTTATTGGTTCCTGTGGAGAATTTAAATTGCAACTCTTGTCGGCCATCCTGAGATTCCTCGCTGGGTCTTCCCTGTCGTGTTGTTTCTGACGTTGGAGAGTGAAGGCGTGTGTCTATGGTTAATGTGGAAAAAATATCCTGGGCCTTTCGTGACTCTGAAACCGATAAAAGTCATCCATGAAGTGTTTAGTGAAGGTAGCTGGAATGGGCATTTCTCCAACTGCCTGCTTGTTTTCCTGCAGTCACTCGAGCTGCTGATTGCACCTGGTTTTTATTCCTGTTCCTCATTTACATTAGGTTCTGATAATCCACATTAAAGAGAGCTTTCTCCTTTCTACTAACTCTTTAAAATCTGGGCATAAAATTGGGTTTAAAAATAGGGAATGGTCTTGTAGGTTAGACATGTTGCCCTGCTTGTGCTCTCAGTGTGTACACAGTGTGTTTATGTGTGTACCTGCACATATACTGTACACTCACTGAACGATGTTTCCATGTTGTGTTGTGCTGCTGCAAGTAAGATTGTCAAGGAGCAAAGAGGTCCTTCTACAGTTGTACCGGGCCCTGGTGAGACCGCACCTGGAGTACTGTGTGCAGTTTTGGTCTCCAAATTTGAGGAAGGATATTCTTGCTATTGAGGGCGTGCAGCGTAGGTTCACTAGGTTGATTCCCGGAATGGCGGGACTGTCGTATGTTGAAAGGCTGGAGCAATTAGGCTTGTATACACTGGAATTTAGAAGGATGAGGGGGGATCTTATTGAAACATATAAGATAATTAGGGGATTGGACACATTAGAGGCAGGAAACATGTTCCCAATGTTGGGGGAGTCCAGAACAAGGGGCCACAGTTTAAGAATAAGGGGTAGGCCATTTAGAACGGAGATGAGGAAGAACTTTTTCAGTCAGAGAGTGGTGAAGGTGTGGAATTCTCTGCCTCAGAAGGCAGTGGAGGCCAGTTCGTTGGATGCTTTCAAGAGAGAGCTGGATAGAGCTCTTAAGGATAGCGGAGTGAGGGGGTATGGGGAGAAGGCAGGAACGGGGTACTGATTGAGAGTGATCTGCCATGATCGCATTGAATGGCGGTGCTGGCTCGAAGGGCTGAATGGCCTACTCCTGCACCTATTGTCTATTGTCTATTGTCATTGTTCTATCTGGGACACATGACAATAAAACACACTTGCCTCTCGACCTAGGCCAGGGTGAAGTCTAACCTTTCCCCTTTGACACAACCCGTCCCTGACCCATCCCACTATGTGTAGGAAGGAACTGCAGACGCTGGTTTAAACTGAAGATAGACACAAAATGCTGGAGTAACTCAGTGGGACAGGCAGCATCTCTGGAGCGAAGGAATGGGTGACGTTTTGGCTATGGTTTCTCTAACTTCAAGAAACCCTTGCATGCCCTCTCTCTCCATCCCTCTCTCTCCATCCCTCCCCCAGCCTAGTCCTTGTACTAGTTTCACTGTCGTCCTTGTCTGTAACTTGTTTTCACCAAGCACACAGCTAACAATGGCCTGCTTCCTTTACCATTGTTACTTGTTTGCATATCTTTCATTCATGTGTTCTAATCTCTCGTTTCCCTTTCCCCTGACTCTCAGTCTAAAGAAAGATCTCGCCCCAAAGTTGAATATAGCTCTTCGGGCTAACGGAATCAAGGGATATGGAGAGAAAGCAGGAACAGGGAACTGATTCTGGATGATCAGCCATGATCCTATTGAATGGCGGTGCTGGCTCCAAGGGCCAAATGGCCTACTCCTGCACCTATTTTCTATGTTTCTACGTCACCTATCCATGTTCTCCACAGATGCTGCCTGACCCGCTGAGTTACTCCAGACTTTTGTGTCTGTCTTCGACATAGTTAACATCTAGGTTGAAGCAACATTAAGACAGAGAGGTGAATAGGAGTGGTCCTGGTGAAGCTGTGGTGTGTTTGTTCAGAGGGTGGGCTGGGTTTAATCTGCAGTATCCTAGCACCAGGCATGTGTTGTGTATGCAGAAGGCAGCGAGACCCTTGCTGCCAGCGACCGACCGTGGGCTCGTTTACTTTGCTGCAGCATCGTTTAGTGACTGAATCAATAGCTAATAGAGGTTGTGATCTCTCTATTGGGAAACGCAGGATCAAGGGTTCCCACCTCCCTGAGAGGATTCAGCAGGAGCCTGCCAAGAAAGAGAGGGTCCCAGAGCAGTCCGTTTGCAGGGCTTGGCTCAGGCCTGTGAGAGAGTGCCGCTGGTTACGCTGATACACACCATGGCTCTCTTTAGAAGATTAGTAAGACCACCCCATCCCCGGGCACTTTCCTCTGCAGGAAGAACTTTTTCAGTCAGAGAGTGGTGAAGGTGTGGAATTCTCTGCCTCAGAAGGCAGTGGAGGCCAGTTCGTTGGATGCTTTCAAGAGAGAGCTGGATAGAGCTCTTAAGGATAGCGGAGTGAGGGGGTATGGGGAGAAGGCAGGAACGGGGTACTGATTGAGAGTGATCAGCCATGATCGCATTGAATGGCGGTGCTGGCTCGAAGGGCTGAATGGCCTATTCCTGCACCTATTGTCTATTGTCTATTGTCTATATACCGCAGGAGATACAACACCTGTCCCTTTACCTCCCCCCTCAACTCCATCCAAGGACCCAAACAGTCTTTCCAGGTGAGACAAAGATTCAGCTGCACCTCCTCCAACCTCATCTATTGCATCCGCTGCTCTAGATGTTAACTTATTTACATCGATGAAACCAAGCGCAGGCTCGGCGATCGCTTCGCTCAACACCTGCGCTCGGTCCGCATTAACCAACCTGATCTCCCGGTGGCTGAGCACTTCAACTCCCCCTCCCACTCCCAGTCTGACCTCTCTGTCATGGGCCTTCTCCAGTGCCATAGTGAGGCCCACCGGAAATTGGAGGAACAGCACCTCATATTTTGCTTGGGCAGCTTGCAGCCCAGTGGTATGAACATCGACTTCTCCAACTCTAGATAGTTCCTCTGTCCCTCTCTTCCCCTCCCCCTTCCCAGTTCTCCCTCTATCTTCCTGTCTCCACCTATATCCTTCCTTTGTCCCGCCCCCCTGACATCAGTCTGAAGAAGGGTCTCGACCCGAAACGTCACCCATTCCTTCTCTCCCGAGATGCTGCCTGACCTGCTGAGTTACTCCAGCATTTTGTGAATAAATACCTTTGATTTGTACCAGCATCTGCAGTTATTTCCTTATAGTAAGAGCAATGTAACTGCTCTCCAACACTGTGGCTAAACAGTTGTACATCTCACACATCACCCACTCAGTACTGAGTGATGTAGTAAGCTTCACAGCTTCACTCCTTCCTGCTGCTCAGCTTTAGTTTAGGTTAGAGATACAACGCGGAAACACCAAGTCCACACCGACCAGCGATCCCCGCACACTAACACTATCCCACACACACCAGGGACAATTTACATTGATACGTTAACACCAGGCCAACCTGCACGTCTTTGGGATGTGGGAGGGAACCGGAGCGCCCGGAGAAAACCCACGAGGTCACGGGGAGAACGTGCAAACTCCGTACAGACAGCACCCGTGGTCAGGATGGAACCCGGGTCTCTGGCGCTGTGAGGTAGCAGCTCTACCCGCTGCACCAGCGTGTCACCCTTGTGTCACCCTTGTGTCACCCTTGTGTCACCCTTGTGTCACCCTTGTGTCACCCTTGTGTCACCCTTGTGTCACCCTTGTGTCACCATGTCGCCCTTGTGTCACCCTTGTGTCACCGTGCCAAGGGTGCATGTCTGTACGTCCACCACCGATTACCCGGCACAGGAGGGCCGCCGCCTGGTCTAATCCTGATAGGATTACGGGAACGCACTTGAATTGCAAAACGTGTCCCCCAGGCGGGGCGGGGCGGGGCGTGGCGGGGCGGGGCGGGGCGTGGCGGGGTGGGTCGGGGTGGGGCGGGGCGGGGCGGGGCGGGGTGGGGCGGCCGATCCCAACCTCACCGGGACTTCCGCAGCCGATGGGCGGGTGGATCCTGCTCCCTGCGGCCGGGGATCTGGAACTGTGGCCCGGCCCGAGCCGGCAGATCCGTTCCCATGGCCGACTCCCAAGGCCGATAACGTGGGTATCGCAGGCTGGTATCGTGGGTATCGCGGCTATCACAGGCTGGTATTGCCAGTATCGTGGGTATCGCGGGCTCCTGGGGGTCTCATGAGATGGGTACATGTCTGAACGATTGACGAACGGAAGGTGCCGGGGAACTGGCACAGCAGAGGAGTGGATGCCAGCGTAGATCAGCCAAGATCACTGAAGGTTGGGATAGGCTGGACGGGCCGACTGGCCTCCTGTTCCTGTTCTTTGTGCTCACTCCAGCCCAGAATATCAGGGAGGAGGACGAGTCTCACCGCGCTTTGCTCCTTCATCAATGGCCTTCGTAGAGTCACAGAATCATAGCGTTATACAACAGGGAACAGGCCCTTCTGCCCATCTTGCCCATACTGGGCTGGGCCCATTTGGTGTGTGGGTTAATTGGGCCTCTGTAAATTGCCCCTTGTGTAGGGAGTGGATGAGAAAGTGGGACAAAATGGAACTAGTGTGAGCGGGTGATCGCGGGTCGGCACGGACTCATTGGGCCGAAGGGCCTGTTTCCTTCAATCAATTCAATCAATCAAACAATTCCTCTGTGAGCTAGCTTCTAGTTGTGGGTCTGAGCTAGACATACAGCATGGAAACAGGCCCTTCGGCCCGACTTGCCCATACTGACCAACATGCCCCATCCACGTGAGTCCCACCTGCCCGTGTTTGGTATGTCCATGATCTGACTGGTTATTGAAACTAAACTGGAACGTGACAACAACATTTAGCAGGTCAGGCAGCTTCCGTGGAGAGAGGAGCAGGTGGGAAACAAAACTGGAAACTGGCCGGCGAGGTGTGGGGGAACAGAGTTAATGTTTCAGGTCAAGGAAACAGTTGAGGTTTGCGTTTCAGATTCGCAGCAGCTGGAGTATTTTTGACTTTGTATCTCAGATCAGTTCTGGTGCAACGTGACTGGAGATGGAGTTAGATTCTCCTGTTAGACTTGGCTCTTGGGGCTAAGGGAATCAAGGGAGATGGGGAGAAGGCAGGAATGGGGAACTGATTCTGGTTGATCAGCCATGATCTTATTGAATGGCGATGCGTACAGGCTCGAAGGACCGAATGGCCTCCTCCTTAACCTATTGTCTATGTTTCTATGTTTCCCCCTGCAAGATGCTGCCTGCCAGAAGGTCTTTATTTCACATCTCCAGCATCAACATTACTTCGTTTTCTTTCCAAAATAGTTTTTAAACTTCTTCAGTGAACGGTGACTAAAGATTACAGACTACATGTTCGGCACGGGAACAATTGTAATCATTTGAATTGGGATTATTAACGTAGAATAAATGCTACTTACAGCAATATTATTAGTAGTTAGTTTAAGCTAAATCACTTTAATATCTAAATGTTTTGAAAGAGGCCCATTTTGATGAGATGTTCTTTGCTGGTAATTAAGGGAGGCCAATTAGATGCCTGGGTTTATTCAGGCCTAGACTGAGGAGCAGAGGGAACGTTCTGGAACGTCTAATCTGTTGGAAGATTAACCTCTGTAAATTCAGCTAAGAATGTGGGAATGTGGATAAATACACACACAGACCATTCATCAAGTCAGGATTTACATCTGCCTGAGTATTCACCATCTGCCTGGGGATTAAAAACTCTGCCAATAAACGGCATCTAACTAAGACAAACCTCAGGGAAACAAACGCCTGCTTCATAAATGTTAAATAACTGAGAAATTGAAAAGAAATATGCTAGCCTGCAAACCATTAGAATCCTCTTTCCTCCTGGTCTCAGCTTAAATATGTTGGATGCTCTGCTAGAAAATCGGTTTGATTAAAAAATATTACACCCGACAAATCTTTTTTATAGCTACAGGAGAGGAAATTAGGAAGAGAATGATTTGACTCCTACAGAGTTACGCCAATCTGCAGCACATACAATGCACTGAGTCAGTACCACACATCCATCTCACCAATAGAAACATGGAGAACAGGTGCAGGAGTAGGCCATTCAATGTGATCATGGCTGGCCATCCACAAGCAGTACCCCCTTCCTGCTTTCTCCCCATACCCATTGATTCTGTTAGCTCTAACTAAATCTAACTCTCTCTTGAAAACATCCGGTGAATTGGCCTCCACTGCCTTCTGTGGCAGAGAATTCCACAGATTCACAACTCTCTGGGTGTAAAAGTTTTTCCTCGTCTCAGTCCTAAATGGCCTACCCCTTATTGTGTGGCCCCTGGTTCTGGACTCCCCCAACATGGGGAACATGTTTCCTGCGTCTAGCCTGTCCAATCCCTGAAGACTTGTATATGTTTCTATAAGATCCCCATCATAGCTACTACTCTCTCACTGGCAGTTCAATTTAGTTTATTGTCACGTGTACCGAGGTACAGTGAAAAGCTTTTGTTTCATGTTATCCTGTCAGCGGAAAGACAATACATGATTACAATCGAGACATTTAGTGTGTAGATACATGATAAGGGAATAACGTTTAGTGCAAGGTAATGCCAGCAAAGTGCGATCAAGGATAGTTCGAGGGTCACTAATGAGGTGGATAGTAGTTCAGCACTGCTCTCTGGTTGTGGTAGGATGGTTCAGTTGCCTGATAACAGCCGGGAAGAAACTGTCCCTGAATCTGGAGGTGTGCGTTTTCACACTTCTGTACCTTCACCCGATGGGAGAGGGGAGAAGAGGGAGTGGCCGGGGTGAGACTGATCCTTGATTATGTTGCTGGCCTTGCCAAGGCAGCGTGAGGTGTAGATGGGAGAGGGGAGAAGAGGGAGTGGCCGGGGTGAGACTGGTCCTAGATTATGCTGCTGGCCTTGCCGAGGCAGCGTGTCTGATAGTAGTTCAGCACTGCTCTCTGGTTGTGGTGGGATGGTTCAGTTGCTGATAACAGCTGAGAAGAAACTGTCCATGAATCTGTAGGTGTGGGCAACCGTGTCTCCAGTGAGATATCATAGAAGGATCTGACCACTGGAGTTGGCTGCTGAGAGACCGGTCACTTCATTGAGAAGGTCCCGCACTGTAGCACCAATGGTCTTGTAATTAATTGATTGATTGATTACTGACCCACATGGGTTGAAATGAATTGGCATTCTGATCAATGAACAATGAAAACCAAGTAACTAATTATGTGTAAAGGTTCATTGATTATTACTAAATTAACAGGCATCAATAGTCTAATCAACTGCTCTGTTTAAAAGTCAAGAGTGGAACGTTTAACAATTGATATTGATCAACTCCACTGACGGGATTCAGCAGTGGTACAGAGTCGGTGGGCCAGAGGGCCAGAGGGCCAGTGGGCCAGTGGGCCACGTTTCCACCACCATCACGGTGTGAACTCACTACTATCTGCTACATTTAAAGTTAAATATCAGATTCTGTAAATTATATTCCATGGAACAGCACAGCAACAGGCCCCTCGTCCCACAACAACAGGCCCCTCGGCCCACAACAACAGGCCCCTCGGCCCACAACAACAGGCCCCTCGGCCCACGGCAACAGGCCCCTCGGCCCACAACAACAGGCCCCTCGGCCCACAACAACAGGCCCCTCGGCCCACAACAACAGGCCCCTCGGCCCACAACAACAGGCCCTTTGGCCCACAACAACAGGCCCCTCGGCCCACAACAACAGGCCCCTCGGCCCACAGCAACAGGCCCCTCGGCCCACAGCAACAGGCCCCTCGGCCCACAACAACAGGCCCTTTGGCCCACAACAACAGGCCCCTCGGCCCACAACAACAGGCCCCTCGGCCCACAGCAACAGGCCCCTCGGCCCACAGCAACAGGCCCCTCGGCCCACAACAACAGGCCCTTTGGCCCACAACAACAGGCCCCTCGGCCCACAACAACAGGCCCCTCGGCCCACAGCAACAGGCCCCTCGGCCCACAACAACAGGCCCCTCGGCCCACAACAACAGGCCCCTCGGCCCACAACAACAGGCCCCTCGGCCCACAATGTCTGTGCCAAACACAATGCCAAGTTAAACCGATCTCCTCTACCTGCACGTGATCCATCTCCCTCCATTCCCTACATATCCATGTGCCTGTCTAAAAGCCCATTAAACACCACTCTGGTATCTGCCCCCACCACCACCCCTGGCAGCATGTTCCAGGCCCCCACCACCCCCCCTGGCAGCACGTTCCAGGCCCCCACCACCCCCCCTGGCAGCACGTTCCAGGCCCCCACCCCCACCACCCCCCCCCTGGCAGCACGTTCCAGGCCCCCACCACCCCCCCTGGCAGCATGTTCCAGGCCCCCACCCCCACCACCCCCCCCCTGGCAGCACGTTCCAGGCCCCCACCACCCCCCCTGGCAGCATGTTCCAGGCCCCCACCACCCCCCCTGGCAGCACGTTCCAGGCCCCACCACCCCCCCTGGCAGCACGTTCCAGGGCCCCACCCCCACCACCCCCCCCTGGCAGCACGTTCCAGGCCCCCACCACCCCCCCTGGCAGCACGTTCCAGGCCCCCACCCCCACCACCCCCCCCTGGCAGCATGTTCCAGGCCCCCACCACCCCCCCTGGCAGCACGTTCCAGGCCCCCACCCCCACCACCCCCCCTGGCAGCATGTTCCAGGCCCCCACCACCCCCCCTGGCAGCACGTTCCAGGCCCCCACCACCCCCCCTGGCAGCATGTTCCAGGCCCCCACCACCCCCCCTGGCAGCACGTTCCAGGCCCCCACCACCCCCCCTGGCAGCACGTTCCAGGCCCCCACCACCCCCCCCTGGCAGCACGTTCCAGGCCCCCACCACCCCCCCTGGCAGCACGTTCCAGGCCCCCACCACCCCCCCCTGGCAGCACGTTCCAGGCCCCCACCACCCTCTGTGTAAAAACAACCTGCCCTGCTCATCTCCTTTAAACTTTGCCCCTCTCACCTTAAAGCTGTGCCCTCTCGTTATTGATTTTCCAATCTTGGTAATAAGGTTCTGACTGTCGACCTAATCAATGCTCCATCAGGTCTGCCCACAACCTGTGGCTTTGCAGAGACCACTATCCAAGTCTGTACAACCTCCCCCTGTAGCTGCAACCCTCTAACCCAGGCCTCATTCACCTCAATCCCCTCTCACCAAAGCCTCATCCTTCCTGCAATGGGGCGACCAGAATGTTTCACTTCTCCTTTGCAAGAGAAGCAAATGGCAGCCTTGACCATGTGGCAATGTAATCTGCCCACAATAAAGTGGATGTTTGTTGTTACTGTAGATAGCAGCACT
This sequence comes from Rhinoraja longicauda, assembly GCF_053455715.1. Taxonomy (NCBI): domain Eukaryota; kingdom Metazoa; phylum Chordata; class Chondrichthyes; order Rajiformes; family Arhynchobatidae; genus Rhinoraja; species Rhinoraja longicauda. The sequence goes on along the minus strand of NC_135972.1, from coordinate 860,177 downwards.
GTTACGTAGTACTGGACAGTACTGGCCTTGCTGAGGCAGTGTGAGGTGCTGATGGTGTCAATGGAAAGGAGGTTGGTTGTTGCTTTGTGTGATGGTCTGGGCTGATCCACAATTCGCTTCTCATACCTCAAATTTCTCCCCTGACTTGATCTGAAATGTCACCCATTCCTTCTCTCCACAGATGCTGCCCGACCCGCTAAGTTACTCAAGCACTCTGTGAAACGTCACCTATCCATGTTCTCCACAGATGCTGCCTGACCTGCTGAGTTACTCCAGCACTCTGTGAAACGTCACCTATCCATGTTCTCCACAGATGCTGCCCGACCCGCTGAGTTACTCCGGCACTCTGTGAAACGTCACCTATCCATGTTCTCCACAGATGCTGCCTGACCCACTGAGTTACTCCAGCACTCTGTGAAACGTCACCTATCCATGTTCTCCACAGATGCTGCCTGACCAGCTGAGTTACTCTAGCACTCTGTGTCTATCTTCCCCAAAAAAGACTCTCGCGTTCTATTTTTTGACTGCTGTGTAAGTATAATTTGATAAAATGTGTGTGTGCCAGGATGTGAATGGAGAAGTGTGATCGTGGATATCTGAAATGCTAATGTGTCTTCTCTGTTGTCAGTGTTGGCTGCTCAGCAATTTATTTCCAGCAGTTCTTCAGAAAGAAAAATATAATTATGGAAACAAAAATCCTTGCATATTAAGTATGCAGCAGATCCGAGAGTGATGTCCCGGAACTTAGTGCCTGCTGCTAGTTTTGTAGCAAGCCTCTCGATATTGGGATCGCAGCCTCTGGGCGGCACGGTGGTGCAGTGGGTAGAGCTGCTGCCTCACAGCGCCAGAGACCCGGGTTCCACCCCGACTACGGGCGCTGTCTGTACGGAGTTTGTGCGTTCTCCCCGTGACCTGCGTGGGTTTTCTCTGGGATCTCGGGTTCCTTCCACACTGCAAAGACCTGCAGGTTTGTGGGTTAATTGGCGTGGTATAATGTAAAATTGTCCCTAGTGTGTGTAGGATAGTGTTAGTGTGCGGGGATCGCTGGTCGGTGCGGACTCGGTGGGCTGAAGGGCCTGTTTCCGTACTGTGTCTCTGAAGTAAAGTAAAGTACACATGAGCCAGTGTTGCTCATCACCAGTCTCTGTGAATGGATGGAGTGGAACAGGTTCAGGGATGTGTGTGTGTCCGTCATTACACACCCCCACTCACCTCACTCTGCTTCATGGGAGCTCGGGGCCCACAACTGTCTCCGTGACAACGACACGCTGTAGTCAGTGGAGAGATGTACACCGGGGGTTTGGCTGGCAGTGCCCAGCAGGGTTTAGTCAAGAGAAAACTCACAACCAGTCTGAAGAAGGGTCTCAACCCGAAACGTCACCTATCCATGTTCTCCAGTGATGCTGCCTGACCCGCTGAGTTACTCCAGCACTCTGTGAAACGTCACCTATCCATGTTCTCCACAGATGCTGCCTGACCCGCTGAGTTACTGTCCACCTCTGATGACCCTCGGACTATCCTTGACTGGACTTCACCTTGCACTGAGCGTTATTCCTTTATCATCCACCTGTACACTGTAATGGATGGATTGTGATCATGTGTTGTCTTTCCGCTGACGGGTGACAATAAGCTGATGTGTACATGGGATTCTGCCATCAGTATCTGTCTCTCCACCTCACGCTGCTCCTACAAGGTTTCACCAAACCCCACTTCCACACCTCTGGCCGTTCCTATCCCCTCCCAGCCGTGTCTAGATCTGTGTGCAACATGGGAGAGCTCTGTGTGTTGGACCCTGAGATGGATGTGTTGTTTCTCCTGTCATTGTCAACTTGCTCTTCCTCACGGCGCGGGGTGCGGCTCGGCTGCGGGGCCTAACATCGCCCGGTGCGGCTTGGCCGCTGGACTTTACATCGCCCGGTGCGGCTTGGCCGCTGGACTTAACAGTGCCCGGTGCAGCTCGGCCGCGGGACTTTACATCGCTGGTGCGGCTTGACTGCGGGACTTAACATCGCCCGGTGCGGCTCGGCCACGGGACTTTACATCGCTGGTGCGGCTCGACCACGGGACTTTACATCGCCCGGTGCAGCTCGGCCACTGGACTTAGCTGCGCAAGGCTTGGTCGCGGGCCTTTCATCGCCCGGTTCGGCCGCGGGACGTTTCAGCGCCCGGTGCGGGGACTGTGCGGGTCGGTCGGGGACGAGCTGTCTGTCCGTGGGCGTGGGGAAGAGAGTGGAAGTTTTGTTGCCTCCATCACAGTGAGGGGGTGTTTGGAGTCACTGTGATGGACGTTTGTGTTGGGGTCATGTGTCTTGTGTTTTTTTTTCTATGACTGCTATGTAGTTTCGTTCGGTACTTCGGTGCCGAACGACAAATAAAGCTCTGTTATACCTGTTATACCTGTTATCACACACTTCATCTCCTGCCTGGAGCAACAACACGTCGAACCTGTCAGTACATATCATTAATGCAGAGTTCCAGAATGTACAAACGTGTTCACACGTCACAGGACAGAGTGATAACACTTGGCTTTGTCACAGTGGGCAGCTCAGTTTCAGTTTCAGTTTAGTTTATTGTCACATGTACCGAGCTACAGTGAAGAGCTTTTGTTGTGTGCTAATCAGTCAGCAGAAAGACAACACGATTACAATTGATCCATTCCCAGTGGACAGATACATGACAAGGGAATAATGTTTAGTGCAAGGTAAAGCCAGCAAAGTCCGATCAAGGATAGTCCGAGGGTCACCAATGAGGTAGATAGTATAAGAAAATAACTGCAGATGCTGGTACAAATCGATTTATTCACAAAATGCTGGAGTAACTCAGCAGGTCAGGCAGCATCTCGGGAGAGAAGGAATGGGTGACGTTTCGGGTCGAGACCCTTCTTCAGATAGTAGTTCAGCACTGCTCTCTGGGTGCGGTAGGATGATTCAGTTGCCTGATAACAGCTGGGAACAAACTGTCCCTGAGTCTGGAGGTGTGCGTTTTCACACTTCTGTACCTCTTGCCTGATGGGAGAGGGGAGAAGAGGGAGTGGCCGGGGTGAGACTGGTCCTTAATTATACTGCTGGCCTTGCTGAGGCAGCGTGGGGAACCTTACCCTGCAATAGGCTGGAGTCTGAGCCATTTGTCTACATTGAATTCTCTAATTCTAGGTAACTACAAATCCCTGCCCCTCTCTGTATATTCCCCAACCCCCTCCTCCCCCCTCTGCCCCACCTGGACTCACACCTATGTCCCCCTCCCCTACATTACTCCTCTGGCTTCACAATTCCTCAATCCTTTTATCTCACACCTTCTGTCTTTTCATCTCTGACCTTTGTCTAAACATCTGCCAACTAAAACCCCCCGCGCATCAGTATCCACCTATTACCTGCCAGGCTTTGTCCTGGCCCCTCCTCTCTTCCCATTCCCCCAACACCAACTATTCCCGATGATAGGTCCCGACCTGAAACGTCACCTATCCATGTTCTCCACAGATGCTGCCTGACCCGCTGAGTTACTCCAGCACTCTGTGTCTATCTTTGTCCCCATGTGTGTTGTGTGAACAGGAACACAGTCTCAGTGTTGCTGCCCGCCAGGTTAGGGTGAAGCTCATTACCTGTCCCGTGAATGTCGCTGGTGGTTTGTGCACACTATAACCAGAAGGTGCACTCATGATGTGTATCTCCAGTGAATCAATGCGCTCTGTCCTTGGCGACATCCTACAAGCTGTGATCTTGAATCAAGGTTGTGCTCTGCCTCGATTTCTTTTGCAGATGGGTTTTGGGAGACACTTGTAGAGATAACGAGTGCTTTGTAGCCCGTCTCATCTGCGTTAGCATCCAAAACTATCTCAACTCTCTTTCCCGAGATTCAAGTGTAATTGCTTTGGGAATAGGGTTCAACTACTTGGATGAGTTCAAGTCAATATCTTGCGATTATTAACCTTAATGGTATGAATAGGCCTGGCCAATATCAGCATTCAGATTGGATTTACTGACGAATGTTTATTTTGGGATCTGGTGCATAATATATCTGGTAGCAGGGAACCACCATGTACCCTGCGATCATGTTGTTGTCTAGTCGAGTATAAGATCAGTCACAGAGGTAGGGCTGTGGCTGGTTTGCCTGGTGCTCCAGTAAATCCATAACCAATATCACCACAGTAGATTACTGGCCATCTATGTCAGTGTTGCTCGTGGAGTGTGTCTACGTACAAAGACAGCAACATGTCCCAACGCCATGGCAACTGAACCTCCTCCACACCTCATCCTTCCCAGAATGACTTGGATGCTCTGCGTTCATTCAACGTACAACTTCTGCCTGCTTTCTCTTTCACACATGAAGCAGCTCATTTCAACTGAAACTTCACAACATGTTATATCATTGTATTTGAATATGGCTCAGTTTTCCAGTCTGAAGAAGAGTCCTAACCCCAACAGTCACCTATCCACATTCTCCACAGATGCTGCCTGACCCGCTGAGTTACTCCAGCACTCTGTGTTTTGCATTACAATGTTCGATGACACACAGTGATTTCATTCTATCTAGCAGCCCCAGTACTGTCGGTCTCATCACACATTGCAAACTCACTTGTTCCCTTTGTAATCCAGTGCACTGGGACAATACCAATGGACCAGCATGCTACCAAGTGTCCGACTGATTGTGTGTTTGTAGCTTCTACTCCCTGGAGCGCCTAGTTCCAGAACGGTCTAATTGAGATGTAGGAAATGATGAATGGATGTGGGTGGGTTTGTTGCTCTGGTGGTGAGATGCAGAACACACGTTCAGTTTAATAAGCCCGGGCTGAGGCTGGCAATGTTTATGCAGGTAACGTGTCGAGTGGAAAATAACAGGTAGGATGCTTGTGGTCAACGTTCATGGACAGTCTCAGCACTTGTATTGATTGATTGTGCCCAGGTAGACTGAGCAGAGGTGTTCAGCGAAACGATCGTCGAGCCTGCGCGTGGTCTCGCCGATATACAGGAGTCCACACCTGGAGCAGGGGTTACAGTAGATGAGGTTGGAGGAGGTGCAGGTGAACCTCTGCCTCACCTGGAAACACTGTTTGGGTCCTTGGATGGCATTGAGGGGGGAGGTAAAGGGACAGGTGTTGCATCTCCTGTGGTTGCAGGGGAAAGTACCTGGGGATGGGGTGATTTGGGTAGGAAGGGACGAGTGGACCAGGGAGTTGCGGAGGGAACGGTCTCTGAGGAACGCAGAGAGGGGAGGGGATGGGAAGATGTGGTGGGATCTCGTTGGAGGTGGCGGAGCTAATCAGGTACATTGGGCAACTAACTTTGGCTTCACTTACCAAGAAGCAGTCTTCTGTTTTAAATAATCACACGAACATGTCATTTTAATTCAAGTGACTATTTCTTTAGCCAAATGTGTTCACATCATCCCTTTTTAAGAATTCAGAATGTGATGAGATGAAACTATATTTGGCTTATTGGAATATTCTTTGATAACAAACCAAGACAGAAAGTGCCGGAAGCTCTGGGCAGGTCAGGCACCATCGCTGGGCAGGTGAACAGACTGCCATTCTGGGTCAGGGACGTTGATTAGCAATGAAGGAGTGAGAAGCAGAGTGTGATATAAGCTTCAGAGACGGGAGGTTGGGGAATACGGGACACCTGTGATGTGATGCTGACCAATGTTTGCAGGGTAACAGTGACTATAGAAACTGCACAGAGTCACAGAGTGATACAGTATGGAAACTGTTGGACTTTGTGGTCCAGTATCTGTTGTACCTTTGTTGAGACTCTGGACGGACCACAAGTACACGTGTGTAAAAGGTTATAATGCTGGAGCTTAACTCCAGGCTGTTTATTCCGTGGCCCCTGGAACCAGAGTGGCCACCTAATCACCTCATTCTCTTATATAGACGTTACTACACAGGCAAACAAAGTAGTCCCTGCAATATCACAACATCCCCCTTGTCTTATATAAAATCTTTGTTTTGTCTACTTTTTTTTTCTTAATCTTTCTAGGGCTAAAATATATTTATCAAACAAAACTAAAACACAATTGCTTTTTGCGGCTTCATGGCGGTCACTCATCTCCGTGTGGTCACTCACTCATCTCCGTGTGGTCACTCACTCATCTCCGTGTGGTCACTCACTCGTCTCCGGGTGGTCACTCATCTCCGTGTGGTCACTCACTCATCTCCGTGTGGTCACTCACTCATCTCCGTGTGGTCACTCACTCGTCTCCGTGTGGTCACTCACTCATCTCCGTGTGGTCACTCACTCATCTCCGGGTGGCCACCTAATCACCTCACTCTCTTATATAGACATTACTACACAGGTAAACAAAGTAGTCCTTGTGATACAACAAAGTAGTCCCTGCAATATCACAACAGAAAAATGCCCTTCAGCCCAACTTGCCCACACCGACCAACACTCCCAGCTACACTAGTCATAGAGTGATACAGTGTGGAAACAGGCCCTTCGGCCCAACTTGCTCACACCAACCAACATGTCCCACCTTCACTAGTCCCACCTAGTCATAGAGTCACAGAGTGATACAGTGTGGAAACGGGCCCTTCAGCCCAACAAGCCCACACCGACCAACATGTCCCAGCTACACTTGCCATGTGTAATACAGTGATACAGTGTGGAAACAGGCCCTTTGGCCCAATGTGCCCACACTGACCAACATGTCCTATCTACACTTGTCCCTCTAGTCACAGAGTGATACAGTGTGGAAACAGGACCTTCGGCCCAACTTGCCCACATCGGCCAACATGTCCTATCTGCACTAGTCCCTCTTGCCCGCATTTGGCCCATATCCCTCCAAACCTGTCCTATCCATGTACCTGTCTAACTGTTTCTTAAAACGTTGGGATAGTCCCAGCCTCAACTACTTCCTCTGGCAGTGTGTTCCATACACCCACCACCCTTTGTGTGAAAAAGTTACCCCTCAGATTCCTATTAAAACTTTTCTCCTTCACCTTGAACCTATGTCCTCTGGTCCTCGATTCACTGGGCAAGAGACTCTGTGCATCTACCTGATCTATTCCTCTCATGATTTTACACTTATCTTATATCTTATTTGGAGACAGTAAAGAGAAATGAAATAAATGGGAGCAGAAAGGTGCTGGCAAACCATTGAGAGGGTGAAGGAGGGGTACCATTGAGGATTACGTGCCAATCATTCCATTTAGATGATGGGTGATAGTTGGAGCAATGCCAGTTGTAAGATGGACAGGTCAGTGTGGGAATGGGATGGTGAGGGGAAGCCAAGGGTCACCTTGTGGACCGTGGAGTTGGTCTACACAATGACCATCCTCTCTGGACTTGGTTTCTCCAACGTCTGGAGGCCGCATGGGCAAACTGAGTGCCATATCCCACATCAGAGGCTCACGGGATCACACGTCCATGGGGAGAACTGTCTGGTGCTGGGATGGTGGGAGAGGCGGATGGTCAGATATAGCCTGGCTGATCATTGTGTGAGGAAGAGTTGTGGGTGTCAGAGACCAGAGAGGCTCGGAGAGAACGGCTCCTCAGGATGTTGCAAGGAAGGCCACGCTGGAGATGGAACTCTGGATATTGTTGGAGTCCTGCATCTGTAATTCTTGCTCCAACTAATTGCTCGTGGGTACCTCAACATCCTCACTGACAAACTGCCATTTGGTTGGTGAAACCAAATTTTTCCAACACTGAAATTCGATTGTTTTACATTTATTGTCATGTACAATCTCAAAAATGTATTTTTATTTCAGTGTTTCTTGTTAACCAGAACCAACCAACTCTCACTAGTCACGTGAATCTTGTTGGTGTTCATTTCACACCAAGGCCTGTGTGTTTCAGAATAGGACAAGGCTTGCTGATTTGTGAAATAGTAGCTGAACATATGCCACCGAAAGCAGTGCCAATTACTATCAAAGTCCCATCAATAAGAATGTAGAAGTGCCAGGTGTGGTGAATCGTGTAGGAAAATAACTGCAGATGCTGGTACAAATCGAAGGTATTTATTCACAGAGTGCTGGAGTAACTCAGCGGGTCAGGCAGCAGCTTGGAAAGAAGAAATGGGTGATGTTTCAGGTTGAGACCCTTCTTCAGACTGTGTTCTGAATCTATCTACCATAGCCTGATAATGGAGATGATATTGTGTAGGAGCTTCGTGGTCTAGGGCACTGTCAGACAAGCAAGGGGGAGAATGTCTTTAACAACTCAAATAAAAGCAGAACATGTTTTATTCAGTGTCAAGTTTTCACCGAGATGTTGATCCTCAGTTTCAACATCCTGACTCACGATTGATCTGCTACTGAAAATAAATAGTCATTTGCAACGGAGGTAGATTTGTTCATCACCATTTGTAGCATTTGAATTGCCAATCATATGTCTTTCATTTTTGAAATGATCTTAGTTCTGTCTTTTATTCACAAAATGCTGGAGTAACTCAGCAGGTCAGGCAGCATCTCAGGAGAGAAGGAATGGGCGACGTTTTGGGTCGAGACCCTTCTTCAGTTCTGTCTGAGCTGTTGATCAGCTGGGAAGAGTGCAGAGAAGTGTCACGAGGATGTTGTCAGGACACGAGGGCCTGAGCTGTAGGGAGAGGTGGGGCAAGGAAGTGATTCCTAGAGCGCAAGAAGATGAGGGGTGATCTGATAAAGGTGTACAGAATCATGAAGGGAATAGGCAGGGTAAATGTACGGAGTCTTTACCCAGAGTACAGGGATCAACAACTAAAGGTGAGAGGGGAAAGATTTAATATCAACAGAGGGGCACCTTTTCCACACAGAGGGGTGGTGGATGTATGTAACGAGCTGCCAGAGGAGGTAATTGAGGCAGGGACGATAACAACATTTAAAAAACATCTGAACAGGTAAATGGATAGGATGGATTTAGAGGGACATGGGCCAAACATGGGCCGGTGGGACTGGTGTAGATGGGGCATGTTGGTCAGCATGTACACGTTGGGCCGAAGGGCCTGTTTCTGCACTGTGTGACTCTGGCACAGAGCCCAGTAACACTACTATTGACAGGTTCCCTTGTGTTTCTGCTGTGCGTTAGGTGGCTGGGCACTGATCCCAGGCAACGCTCTGTGCATCTGTGTTGCTGATGGATTGTGCCAGAGCTGTTCTCAGTCTCAGGGATCAGTCCCGGCCTTGAGTACTTGCTCTCACCGTCAGCGATGTCTTTATTCAACCGATTGCAAGGCAGGGAGGAGAAAGATTGTTTTGACTTTGAACAAAAAATAGAAATACATATTAATAAGCTGCATTATCTCAATCAATAGGCTTGCTCATTGCAAAAAAGATCGACCCTGTTTAAAGATTATACTAAATACGGTCAAAACTTGGCAGATTGAAGCAATTTTATATGCTGCCGACAGGCTGGAGGTGTCAGGTCAGGGGTTGCTTTTGTGTCAAAAAATAATCCTTTTGTGAATCTCTGCAGTGCAATTAACCCGTGTAATTAATGAGGTTACAGTTAAAAGGGTCAGTTGAATTTTCTTTCTATCAGGTGCTGCACATTCAGGTCGAGTGGGAGAGAGTGTGGTGAAGTAGGCTAGCTTTCAGAGGTCTGGGTATTGAGTACAAGAGTCTGGTGGTTAGCATACAGCTTGATGGGCTTTGGGTCAGGCTGTGTGCGGAGTATTGCGTGCAGTTCTGGTCACCCCATTACAGGAGGGGTGTGGAGGCATTGGAGAGGGTGCAGAGGAGGTTTACCACAGTACTGCCTGGATTAGGAAGTATTAGCTCCAGGGAGAGGCTGGACTGACCTGGAGTTCTCTGGAATGCCAGAGATTGCAGGGAGACCTGATGGAAGTTTATAAAATTATGAGAGGCATAGATAGGGTGGGCAAGTTTTTACACAGAGGGTGGTGGGGGCCTGGAACGTGCTGCCAGGGGTGGTGGTGGAGGCAGATACGATAGTGGCATTTAAAATACCTTTAGATAGGCTCATGGATATGCAGAGAATGGAGGGATGTGGGATATGTACAAGCAGACATGTGATAGTCTTGGCATCATGCTCTGCACACAAATTGTGGGCCGAAGGGCCTGTTCTTGTACTACACTGTTCCATGTTCTAAGGTCATAATGTAAGCTGGTGATAAACAGAGAATGGAGTCACGTGGAACTGCAGGTGCTGGAATCTTGAACAAAAGACGTGCAGGTTTGTAGGTTAATTGGCTTGGTAAATGTACAAATCGTCCCTCGTGGGTTTAGGACAGTGTTAATAAGCGGGGATCGCCGGTCGGCGCGGACCCGATGGGCCGAAGGGCCTGTTTACGCGCGGTATTTCTAAACTAAGCTAAGCTATAAACACAAAGTGCTTGAGAAACTCAATGGGTCAGGCAGCATCTGTGGAGGGGATGGACAGATGACATTTTGGGCAGGACCCTTCTTCAGACAGATGGAGGAGAGAGAAAGCTAGAGAATAGAAGTGGGGGAGGAACGAGGCCTGGCAAGTGATAGGTGGATACAGGTGAGGGGTTGATGGGCAGATGGGTGGAGTGAGTGACAAAGGCCAGAGATGAAAAGTTGACAAAAAGGCACCAGATGCAGAGAGAAGTGAAATGTTTATTTTGCTTGAAGTAAAATACTAAATCAAGAGTTCAATTCAGCCCTACAATGACTTGCAGAAGGGTCTTGACCTGAAACGTCACCCATTCCTTCTCTCCAGAGATGCTGCCTGACCCGCTGAGTTACTCCAGCACTCTGTGAAACGTCACCTATCCATGTTCTCCACAGATGCTGCCTGACCCGCTGAGTTACTCCAGCACTCTGTGAAACGTCACCTATCCATGTTCTCCACAGATGCTGCCTGACCCGCTGAGTTACTCCAGCACTCTGTGAAACGTCACCTATCCATGTTCTCCACAGATGCTGCCTGACCCGCTGAGTTACTCCAGCACTCTGTGTCTACATTTGATGGCTTGACAGAGCTTGATTAACAACCTTCAGCACATTTATTTGAGTGGGATGTCGGTGCATTCTGTAGAGGTGGGGACTGGAGCATTGGATGTGCCTGTTGTTCCCCAGTGACGGTCTGACTTTGCACTGACCATCCACAAGGGAAGACACGAAGGATCATGGGCCACAAAGACCCAGTCTCCGGGTGGACAGTGTGACTGGGATCCCTTGTCCCAAGGGATGTCACCAATGGTGGAATCCACTCTGGTCACCCACATGCCAGCACAGCCTCAGCCTGCCTGAAGAACAAGGAGTGGAGACCAGGACCTGGTGGCAGCACTTGGTGATAGTCTACTTGGCAACAGTCACCCCACCCTTGTTTCTCACAACAGGTGTGTCAGAGAGGCGCCACACGCTGCCTGCCCAGAGCCAGGATGTGAACTACCAGCAGCCTGGACATGTGCAGCTGTGGAGTTCAGACCGTGCACACCACCACAGATACTAGAGGAGCAAGATGGACCACTCTGTCCAAATCGCCGATACTGAAGTGTAGTTTGCAAAGGAGCGGAACGGCCGCCATTTTAGTAAGCAAAACCTGCCGTTCACTCTGCCTCTCGCAGTGTAATCAGTGTCGTGGGGGAACTGTATGTGTGATGATACCATTAAAATGCAGAATGTATCTCATCTATCAATCCACAGATTTTTGTTATTTTTCTTTTTAAATGTTTCTGCAAGTTTCTGCCTACTAAAATGGCCGCCGTGACGTTCTACGGATTTTATGGTCGAGTGGTCTATCTTGCTCCTCTAGTATCTTTGCTCACCACCCCCAATGGACTGGCATCTCACCACTAGCTCTGTCACAGCAAGAGAGGACAAGTTCCATTGGAGCCGGCCACAGGCAGGTCCTCAACGTGTAGAAAAAAAACTGCAGATGCAGGTTTAAATCGAAGGTAGACACAGAGTGCTGGAGTAACTCACCGGGACAGGCAGCATCTCTGGAGAGAAGGAATGGGTGATGTGTTGGGTCGTTCGGGACTCTTCTTCAGACTGATGTCAGGGGAGGGGGCGGGACAGAGATAGAATGTTAACATCCTATCTTTGTTCCGTCCCCTCCCCTAACATCAGTGTGAAGAGGGGTCTCGACCTGAAACGTCATCCATTCCTTCTCTCCAGAGATGCTGCCTGTCCCGCTGAGTTACTCCAGCACTTTGTGTCTATCCTCACGGAACAACGTCTTCTGTGCCGGAGTTGGGACGTGAGAGTCGCTCTGGAGATTCCTGCACACATGGACAGGATCTACCCCTGGTCTCAGACCCACTCTGGAGATTCCTGCACACATGGACAGGATCTACCCCTGGTCTCAGACCCACTCTGGAGATTCCTGCACACATGGACAGGATCTACCCCTGGACAGACCCACTCTGGAGATTCCTGCACACATGGACAGGACCTACCTCTGGTCTCAGACCCACTCTGGAGATTCCTGCACACATGGACAGGATCTACCCCTGGACAGACCCACTCTGGAGATTCCTGCACACATGGACAGGATCTACCCCTGGTCTCAGACCCACTCTGGAGATTCCTGCACACATGGACAGGATCTTCCCCTGGACAGACCCACTCTGGAGATTCCTGCACACATGGACAGGATCTACCCCTGGTCTCAGACCCACTCTGGAGATTCCTGCACACATGGACAGGATCTATCCCCTGGACAGACCCACTCTGGAGATTCCTGCACACATGGACAGGATCTACCCCTCCCCCTGCATTAGGAGATCTGTCCCACCCACAGACAGACACAAAACGCTGGAGTAACTCAGCGGGTCAGGCAGCATCTCGAGAGAAAAGGAATGGGTGACGTTTCGGGTCGAGACCCTTCTTCAGGCTGAGAGTCAGGGGAATGGGAAACGAGAGATATCGAACAAACGAATGAAAGATGCACAATAAAGTAATGATGATAAAGGAGCTGTCACTGTCAACTAACAATGGCCTGTCTCCTATCATTGTCACCTTTTTGGATACCTTTCACTCATTAGTTCTCTATCTCTCTATATCACCGCCTATATCCCTCGTTTCCCATTCCCCTGACTCTCAGAAAAAGGGTCTCGACCTGAAACATCACCCATTCCTTCTCTCCAGAGATGCTGCCTGTCCCGCTGAGTTACTCCAGCACTTTGTGTCTATCTTGAGTGTAATCCAGCACCTGCAGTTCTTTCCTCCACACTTTGTCCGTCACACCTACAGCTTGAGTTCAGCAATAAGTATCTCCGTGGCATCTCTGGGACCAAACCTTTCCCAATCAGAGCTGGTGGGAAGAAACAGGTAAAGTTTAAACAGTGTGCTTGGGTCTGGAGACGAGGAAACTTCTCCAGGGATGAGTTGGCTCAGTCTGAGCCAGTGAACGATAGGCTGTGGTCCACAACGTGACCTCCATGCGCTAACACAGTGGGCCCAGCAATATCCAGCCTGTAATCTTAACATCAGAGCAATGACATCAAATGTATGGCACAGGTTTCACTCAACAGAGAGGGGTTATTAGCATTCCATTCAAATGCACTTTCATTAACATTACACCACCATTCTAAGAGTTCTGGTTTAAAAAGCAGGTGTATTATTCCAAACTTGCAAAAGGTACAACTAACACCGTGGCAAAGATCAAGCAGCTGTGTTGTGTATGAGAGGGTTTGGTGTGATAAAGTTCCACAGCGGCAGAGACAGTGAGAGTGTGACCATGTAGGGTCCCGAGATGTTACTGTCACGGTTAGAGCCATGCTGGTTGAGGCTGCTGGAGCCTTGCTTCCTCCAGCCCACAGCTAGCTCAGCTTGCCATCGTCAGGATCAGCGTCTTGGAAGAGCGGCGTGCGTGCGTGCGGCAGCGAGGCGTGGAGACGGGCCCAGCGTTGGGGCGGCCAGATGATGTATGATGCACGAGCATGGACCAGGCCCAGAGACACCTGCAGTGGGGGGGGGGGGGGGGGGGGGTGATAGAGTGGTTAGTGGCATGTCCCAAACTCCAGCACAATCACATTCCCACTCACAGCAGCACAGCACCTACAGAAACACAGTGCTCCCCAAACCCCAGTGCCCAACATCCCAGTGGTACAATCATCTACATCCGAAACGTCACCTATCCATGTTCTCCACAGATGCTGCCTGACCCACTGAGTTACTCCAGCACTCTGTGAAACGTCACCTATCCATGTTCTCCACAGGTGCTGCCTGACCCGCTGAGTTACTCCAGCACTCTGTGAAACGTCACCCATCCATGTTCCCCACAGATGCTGAACGGATGATCTGCAGCGATCGTTGTAGGTGCTGGAGACTATACCTCTACAGCTCACACCACACTGAATGTTTACATCATACTGAACGTTGTAGGTGCTGGAGACTATACCTCTACAGCTCACACCACATTGAACGTTTACATCATACTGAACGTTGTAGGTGCTGGAGACTATACCTCTACAGCTCACACCACATTGAACGTTTACATCATACTGAACGTTGTATGTGCTGGAGACTATACTACAGCTCACACCACATTGAACGTTTACATCATACTGAACGTTGTAGGTGCTGGAGACTATACCTCTACAGCTCACACCACATTGAACGTTTACATCATACTGAACGTTGTAGGTGCTGGAGACTATACCTCTACAGCTCACACCACATTGAACGTTTACATAAACAGCTGCATCTGCCGTCCTCTAAAGAACAGCTTATTTATTTCACTCAGATCATCCTTTTGCAAAATAAACCAAAGTCCACAAATATGACTGCCTGTAAACTCTGCCTCAAGGATATTTGTAATTATCCAATGTGCCCAATTACACTTCTAATCTGATGTCACTTTAGATTAGTGCCAATTCTGATTCCCTTTTGTAATGTAAACATATGAATGCAAAGGCGATTAGTCGCACACTACTGCGATGTGTAGCATGACATTGAAGTGACTTCCAAACACATCGTCTCAGCAATATTTACACATCAAACTGAAGAACATGAATCAGCCTCTCCTATCTTGGCCAAACCTCTGGAATGTGGATACGATTAGACTCAAATCAACGTGAAAACCGCACCTCACAATTTAACCAGAGCATACTGAAAATTAAGGTGCTTGGTTTCACAAGAAAGGGCAGATGCTGGAATCTTGTACAAAGCACAACATTATCTGTTTACATCTGGTACTAATAGCACATATTCATCCAACATTAAACATACAAAGAATGTCATTTTTGCAAGGAATTTTCAAAATTACAAAGGAAATTTTAAAGTTACTATTCTTTTACCAAATACTATGTAACAACAGCTGAAACAGAAGTTGGGTTTTACAAATCTGTTATGTGCAGTCTAGGTATTATTTGAGCAAAAAAACTTTGTGCTCAAGGCGTTGTGTTCTTGACGTCTTGGTCCCAACTTGACTATTGGCCAACCCCAATATTGGCCAGGTAGATGGCCAACTTCCGTTAGAACCTCTCACCTCAAAGCTTGGAGTGGAATGTGAGTGGGAAGGAGGGCAATCAGTGCACCACCTTGTGTAAGTGTAGACCCATGGGGCAGATCAATACATGGTTGGATCAGTGCACCACGCTGTGTAAGTGTAGACCCATGGGGCAGATCAATACATGGTTGGATCAGTGCACCATGCTGTGTAAGTGTAGACCCATGGGGCAGATCAATACATGGTTGGATCAGTGCACCACGCTGTGTAAGTGTAGACACATGGGGCAGATCAATACATGGTTGGATCAGTGCATCATGTTATGTAAGTGTAGACCCATGGGGCAGATCAATACATGGTTGGATCAGTGCACCATGCTGTGTAAGTGTAGACCCATGGGGCAGATCAATACACGGTTGGATCAGCAGCCGGAAGCAATCGATGAAGAATGCTAGCACTCCTTGGGGCTTTGTTTCCTCAGAGGCTCCGCACAGTTCAGTTCTTGGTCATCTTTTATTAATTATATAGCCTTAAATCATAAGGTCATAAGTGATAGGAGTAGAATTAGGCCATTCGGCCCGTCGTTGACCCTGCCATTCAATCATGGCTGATCTATCTCTCCCTCCTAACCCCATTCTCCTGCCTTCTCCCCATAACCCCTGACACCTGCACTAACCAAAAATCTATCTATCTCTACCATAAAAATATCCACAGGAGACTTGGAGAAGGAGTCTGTAGGTAATACAAGACTTGGATGTGCCTTACAAGGGAGCAAGATAAAGAGAGGTTGTCTGAAGTGACAGGTGGGTTTGAGTACAAAGCGTGAGATATAGATCCTCTCTTGTTCTTACCAAAACCTTCCTCTCCCCTTTGAACCGCACAACCAGGCTTTGTATGATCTTCAGACTGTGTGAGCAAGCCTCCCTCACTACATGGGACACACGACAGATGTGAAGCCATTGTGGCGTGTCAGAGCAACCATGGAATGCCATTCACTGGTTCTTTAAGGCAGCAGGATAGATATTTACTGTTAAAGTCACGAAGAATACTTCCTTCACCAGACGTGCCTACAACTCTTGTTCATACAACGAGCAGTTCTAGTCACTGCTTTGCGAGAAGGCTGGGTGTGGAGACAGATTTGGGGCATGGGAAAGCGGTGGACAGTGATTTGTAGCAAACACATTTGAACAAATAGACCCAAATTGTGGTGGCAACTTCTACCCAAGATGCTGAGGGCAGAGGCAGGTGGGTGCAAAGGGGTTTCACACAATGGGAGACACAAAATGCCGCAGTAACTCAGCGGGACAGGCAGCATCTCTGGTGAGAAGGTATGGCTGTCGTTTTGGGTCAAGACCCTTCTTCAGACTGATGGTTTCAGACATTCTGTCTGAATTTCAAGAAACCTGCAAACTCCCATGCCTTCTCTTTCATTTTGTGTTGAAGTGCCAGGCACTTTTTCATTATTCATTATATTAATGTTTAATTGAAACATAATTAATGAAAAATTACCCTGAGCAATGTTAACAGTTTCAATTTTATCTGCTTAATGTTAATTTTGGAAATTTGATCGTAATGCAAAATAGATTTCAACACACATGATCAGTGAGGCAGCATAAATTAATAGACAAGTATGAGTCTCTTGCAAATTTAATTCTTAGACTGTTCCATAATAAGAATTTTTATATGGTTAATTGGTTGAGACTTAACATCTTATATTTGCATTTCTAAAATTGCATTCTGCTGCAGAACTGATGCAATACAGAGATTGTAATTCAACGGAACGCAAAATTACAAAATGACACATTCAGACACTTTCATATTGATACTTTCACCTTTTAATTACATTATTCACAATAATTTAGGAGATATCGTTTCCACTAATTCCAGCAATGGTCCTCTCCTGTAGCTGCCAGCTGTGTGGGGTTCTACTGCATCAGAGTCTGGACACCCGGTTTCCTATTCCACTACAGACAGACACAAAATGCTGGAGTAACTCAGCGGGACAGGCAGCATCTCTGGAGAGAAGGAATGGGTGACGTTTCAGGTCAAAACCCTTCTTCAGATTAGTTAGGGATAAGGGAAACGAGAGATATAGATGGTGATGTGGAGAGATAAAGAACAATGAATGAAAGATACGCAAAATAGTAACGATGGAGAGAGAGAGAGA